>NC_092128.1:79825804-80128834 GCF_043159975.1 Macaca nemestrina | reverse complement strand
TACAGTTTAGATGTTATTTATAGATCATTTTTAGGTTATGATTTGTTAATAATAAAAACAATTAATCAATATTTCCTTTAAAATAATTTATTTTTAAAAATACCCAGGTACCTGTTAGAAGCAATGTGAGTTGTCTAACAAGGAATGCAACTGAAACACAGGAAGATAAACATTTAGATATTTCAAAACAACATAAAGTTACGATTAAAACAAAGACAATTCTAAGGAAACAAAACTATCGTGAATAAAAATTATCTGAAAAAAATTAAATATTTTATTATTATAGCTTTCCAATAATTCTTAAAATCAGGTAACACTAATCTTCCAATCTTATTGTTCTTTTTATTGTTTTGGCTATTCTAGATCCTTTGAGTTTTGTCTACATAAAAAATCAACTTCTTAATGTCTAGGAAAATAAGTCTGATGGGATTTTGATTGGGATTGCATTAAATCTTTAATAAAATAGTCAGCAGTATAGAATATTCTGTATTAAGATGTTTGACATCTTGACATCTTGATATGGAATATTCTACTCCATTAGTATGATTATCATTTCACTTATTAAATCTTCTTACATTTTTCTAGCGCTATTTTGTACTTTTAGAGAACTGGTCTTGCACATTTATTATGGATAATTTTAAAATATATTTTAATTTCTGGTTATTTATTGCTAGTATTTACATCTGTGATTGATTTTTGTTATTAACCTATTATCTTACAAACTTTAAAAAAAACTCACTATTTCAAGTGGATTTTTAAAAAATACCCTAGGAATTTATTTTACAAAGACTAATTATGCCTCCTATAAAGATAGTTTTACATTTCCCTACCTAATATTCATGTCTTTTATTTATTTATTTTTTTCATCTTACTGCAGTGACTAAACCTCTAGTAAAATGTTACTTACAACTGGTCAGAGCAGTTTTTGATCATTTAGAAAAAGACCCAATTTTCTACCAATACGTATCATGTTTGCTCTAAGTGTTTATTGATTCTGTTCATCAGGTTCAGAAAATTGACGTGCATTTTTATACTGCTGAGTTTTTTCACTTTTATTATTTTTTTAAGGTAAAATAAATTTTTGATTTTGTTGAAGTAATTTTTGGTGTGTCTATTGAGATAATCATAAGACTTTGGTATTAAGTTTCTAATATAATGACTTTCATTGATGCATTTTAAACATTAAGAGAATGTTGCATTCTTAATATAAACTCTACTTAATAATAAAATATTATATTTATATTCTGTGGAATTAAATTTTGTATGCTTTCAGAAATCACAATGGGCATTGGTCATTGATTTTTTTTGCAATGGCTTTGATATCAGGTTTTTACTGACCTCATAGAATGAGTTGGGAAGTTCTTTTTTTCTTTTCTCTTCTATGTTTTAGAAGAATTTTTGAATGGTTGGTATTATTTTTTCTTTAAATGTCTGGGGAAATTATTAAGCTATCTAAGCTTGAAGGCTGTTTTGTTTTTGTTTTGTTTTGGGGGGGAAGTTTTTAACTATAAATTCAACTGTAAAAAATATTATTTTAGTATGCTAATTTTTCTTAAGCAGAATTTGCCAGCTTGTGTCTCCCAAGGAATTAGCTCATTTCATTAAAATTGCAAATGTTGTTGTATAAATTTGATTATAATATTGTATTTTTAACATCTATAAAATTTGTAAATCCGTGACATTTCTCATAATTAATATGGATATTTTGGGTCTTCTCTATTGTTTTCCTTTATCAATATAGCTAAAAATTTGACAATATCTTGAAATAATTGATCTCAAAAAAATAGCTCTTGGTCGGGCATGGTGGTCATTGACTGTAATCCTAGGACTTTGGGAAGCCAAGGCAGGAGGATTACTTGAGTCTAAGAGTTTGAAACTAGCCTGGGCAATACAGAGAGACCCCATATATATGAAAAAATTCTGAAAATTAGCTGGCATTGTGGTACACATTTGTTGTCCTAGCTACTTGGAAGGCTGAGGTGGGAGGATACCTTGAACCCAGAAGCTCAAGGCTGCATAGGTGACAGAGTGAGGAACTGTAAAATAATTAAATTAAATAAAAAAATTGGAAACTCACTTCTTGATTTTATTCCTCTTTTACTATTTTTGTTTTGTTTTCTATTTTGTTGATTTTCATATTGATATTTACTATTTCTTTATTCTTCTTATTTCAGGTTTAAATTTTCTTGTCTTACAGTTTTTAAAAATGAAAATAAAGTGATCAATTTGAAACTTTATTTTTAATAGAATCTTTTTTTACAATTTTATCTCTAATTGCTATATTAGCAAAATTGCACACATTTTTACATGTTGTGTTTTAATTTTTATTATAAAATTATATTCTAATTACCATTTGATTTTTTTCTTTGATCTGTGAGTTACTTAGAAGTGGTTTATTTTGTTTTCAAATTTTTGGATATTTTCCAAAGATCCTTCTGTAATTACCTAATTTAATTCCATTGTACTAAAAAATCACACTTTATGTGATTCAAAACATTTTGAAATCACTGGTTTTTATTTATTAATTTAACCTAAAATATAGTTTATCTTGGTAAATATTCTATTTTAACTGGAAAATATGTGTATCTGCTATTGTGGAGTAGCGTATTATAAACAAACTGAGTGGGTCAATTTGGCTGATGATGTTATTCAAATCCTCTGTATTATTAATTTTCCATTTATTTGATGTATTAATCACTCAGATAGATATTGAGACATAATTTTGTTTTTGTCTAATTATCTGCCTTCTATAAGTTATTGCTTCCTTTTATTTTGGAAAAGGTTTGTTGTTATGGTGCCTAATTTCTTCTGATAATAATGATGTCTTAATAGATTAACCAACTTATCAGTATGAAACGACCTTTTAGGGGAAATATTCTGTGCTCTCAAATTTACTGTTTATAATATAAATATAGTCACTCCAGCTTTCATTAGATTTTTATTAACACGATCTATATTTTACTAACCCTTACTTTTTGACATTTTATATTTAAAGTATATTTATATTTAAAGTATACCTTTTATAGACAGCATACTAAAGAGTCTTTTTTTATCCAATCTGACAATCTCTGACTTTTAGTTCAATTCTTTAGACCATTTTATACTCAATGTGTTTATTAATATGGTTAAATTCAATCATGTTCCTATTCTATTTTATCAAATAGCTATCTTTTTTTTACGGTTGTTGTTTAATGATTAAATTTTTATCTTATTCATTATTTTATTAGCTTTTTTCAGGATTGCTTTAGGGTATCTAGTACACATTTTTAACTTATTACAATTTATCTTCAAGTAATATTAAACCACTTAATGAAGGTCATAAAAGTTTCAAAACATTATGTACTTATTAACATAACTCCCAAATATATTTTGGTATACACACATAATTTAAAACATGGCAGTGAAAATAATGAGTTTATTATTGATATATACATTGCCATGTCTAGATCTCAAAAACACATTTGAAAGAGAAAGCATAAGTCACAGAAGAGTCTGTGTAATCTTATTTTATAACAATAAAAAAGTAAAATAAAATGATATATTCTTAAATGATAAACACATGGTAAAGTTATTAAAAATAGCAAAATGATTATTAATAACAAATTTGGAATAATGGTTGCTTGGCGCCTGGAGAGCAGAGATATGGAGACATTCATTCATGGTATATAAAGACTTCAAAATATGAGGGACCATCTATTTGATACTGAGTGATAAACGGATAATTTATTAATATTATTTTATGTATAAAAGTCATATATACATATACACACACATATATCTAGTACAGTATATTTTATAGCATAAAATCCATATTTTTCACACAATACCTTTGATCCTGTCAGTAATTTTTTTCTGGTCCAGTTATATAGGTAGCCTCTTTAAATTAAAATAAGGAGGGGTGATGCATTAAATATTTATTTGGTGGGGGGATGGATAAATGTGCCTGTTTTACTTAAAATTTGTCCTCTAGAATATCAGTCTAAGAAAGATTCTGGCAAAAAGCTGTCATCAAAACACCAGAAAGATGTGCATATTTGCCCCAAATATAATTCACAATATATAGTGGAATATTAGAAATGTTTGCCAACTCTTTAATAAAAATGTTTTCTATGCTTGGTCATTTCCGGAAGCTTTGTGTAATAGTTGAATATTTGTATACTGTCACCTGCCTTCCTGAAAACAAATATGTTTTAAAATTGCATTTATGCTTCCAGACCAAACTCTTAGAAATGTATGCTTCTGTTTTCTGTGTCCAGTCCTTTCCAGAATTCCTAGCCTTGCATTACACATTCCATTCATGAGCCTATTAGAACATATTGCAGACTGTGGACAGGAAAAAATGATACATATGATGTATTAAGTGAAAACTGATTCTGACATTACAAAAATTTTTTTAAAAAGAGAAATCTTATATTTCACATCTGACATGGCCCTGATAAATATTTGAGTCACGTATGCCTAAGAACAAATCACAATATCAATCAATCAATAAATGGATGTATAAATAGTTTACTAATGTCTGAAAAGAAAGGAAATTAACAACTCTGGTCATTTTGTTAGGTGCCAGATTCTATGTTGTGTGCTAGACCTAAGGTTTACCAGTCTTAGTCCCTTAAAAGAGATATTATTATCTACACTTTCACAGGAGGAATGTTATTGGTATAAAGGTTAAGTAACTTCACCATGTGCTCAACACTCAAAACCTGGTGAGTATTAAGTTGAGCTTCAAACTCAGGTATGTTCGTCTTCCAAGACTGAGCTCCTCTCATTAAATTATCTTATTAGGACAGCTGAGTAATCAAGTCTCAGGTGTACTTCCTATTTGCTGTAACATAATTTTTCACTTAAAAACAACTGCTTTTTTCTTCATGATGAAATTATATTAGTCCTAATACTTACTTGTGACCTAATGCAGTGATTCGATTAGACTCAGGTGAGCCAAAATGCAAAAAATTTACTTGCAAACAGATGTAAGGAAATCTTGGCTTTGTTGTTTTTAAAAATGTTTTAAAATAGCATTTCTAGCACAAAAATTAATATGTGCCCTGTAGCAGATGCTTTGCAGCCTTTGATGAATTAATTAACCCATGTACTAGAAACAAACTTGAATGTCCGTTTATATATGTAAAATGTAGCAAAGTAGACTCACTGTAAATTGCAGCTTTCCTTTGAATTTGCCATTCCATATTTCCAGGAAGGTAAATGGCGGAAATTTCTTTTGCAAGAATAAAACGACAAATGGAGTGACTGTGTATTCCGTGCATTGCCTCATACAGCACTGCAGGTGGGGTCTTTGGGAGAAGATGCAGCCGGGTTCCTAGTGTACACAGGCAGCCTGTTTAGACTCACTTTTGCTCTAAACCAATTCAAAGTGCCTCTGTTAAAGCAAGCTGGAGAGACTTTCCACAGGTGGTGTTCATGACTAATGTGCACCTGCACTACTGGCCCAGCATCTCATTTCTTAATGAGTTTTGTCTGTTTTATGGTTCCGTAATTAAACAAATTGTTATATGTGACTAAAAAATTGTTGCCAAGAAGCCCATTTCCGCAGCTGGCAGCCTGATACATCAGAAGTTTAATTGCTGAAATGCTCTGTCAGGGGCCAAATACTTTATTATTGTTTGCCTAACAATTTCAAATAAGTGGGTGAGTAGAAGTAGCACTTTGGGTACTATTAGACTTCTTTTATGATTGATTTTTCCCCCAAATACTGGCTTTGTAAGTGGCTGAGTTGCTAGGGAATATATCAGGATAATCCATTTTTAAGAACAGGGATGAATCTTTAAACCAACGATACCTGTTGCTACTAAAGGTTTAAATCATAAGAACTAGTCTGGGGATTTTCTCCAGATAATCACCAGATGAAGAACTGTCAAGTCCCTAGAGAGCAGAGCATCTTCTTGGGAGCTGTTTTCCTCTACTATGAATGAAAATCACTGATGCTGTCCTCTTTCTGTTACTTTAACTAAGGACACACAATACCTTTGTATTAACACGCAGCCGGGTCTCTGAGACACAAGTCCCCCATTTCTATATAAAGAATTGTAGCTTCTAAGTTCAGACACTGTTCTTAGTACCATTTAATTTTTATTGTTTGCTACATCTTAAACTTATTTTAAAAATCATCTTTTATTTGAGTAAAAGTATATCAGAAAATAGAAAAATTTTTCCCAGTCTTATTGAGGTATTAAGTGACAATAAAATTGTATAAATTTAAGGTGTGAAATGTGATGATTTGTTACATGTATACATTGTGAGGTGATTAGTTAGTTTGCATATCCATCACACATAGTTACCATTTATGTGTGTGAATGTGTTTGTGTGTGTGTATGTGTGTGTGGCTAAGACTATTTAAGATCGATTCTCTTAGCAAATTTCAACTATGCATTATAGTATTATTAATTATACTCCCCATGCTGTACATTAAATCCCTATGATTTATTCATCCTTCTATATGGCCCCAAATAGGTACCTTTTGTTTCTTTACTATATTAAGTAGGATATTGTCAATGGGACTTTAGGGGTTTTTTTTGGTTTTAAATTATATGCTGCTCTGATTATTAAACTAATACACCTTTAGTTTAGAAAATTGAAAAAAATACATGATAAGAAATAACACATTCAAAATCCCACATTGGTATGTTGGATTATTTCTCAACAAAGATTCTCTCCCCTCCTCGTTAACATGGCCTGTACTCCTTGATCCACTGAGTTTGGGTTTGGCCACGAGTTTTCCTTTGACTTTGGGAAGGTAGGAAAAAGTAATATGTTGAATGTGGACAGAAGTGCCAGTTCAGAGTAAAGGCTTTAAGAGGCTTGCCCTCTGCACTCCTGGTGTCCACCATGACACCCACAGGTCCTGCTCCTTCAGCTTGGGTCCCAGTAGGAAGTAGATGTGCACAAGACCTGGGTCCAACCAGATCTAGTGAAGTTCTAAGCAGTCTCCTTTTGAGCCTAAAATAAATGTCTCTTATTATAAGTCCCTAAGATTTTGAGACTGTCTATTACACAGCAAAAATTGACATATTCATCCACTTTCAATGGAGATTCTGTGTGCATGTACACATGTATGCAGTAGATCACACACACACACACACACACACACACACACACACACACACACGGAGAGAGAGATGTGAAATAGATTGCTTCTAATGCAACCATCTCTTTTTTTTTTAATGGAGATTGTGTGTGCATGTACACATGTATGCAGTATATCTCACACACACACACACACACACACACAGAGAGATTTGAAATAGATTGCTTCTAATGCAACCACCTCACTCTTCTTTTTTTTTTTTTTTTTTTTGAGAGGGAGTCTCGCTCTGTCGCCCAGGCTGGAGTACAGTGGCCCCATCTCGGCTCACTGCAAGCTCCGCCCCCCGAGTTGACGACATTTTCCTATCTCAGCCTCCCGAGCAGCTGGGACTACAGGCGCCCACCACCGCGCCAGGCTAATTTTTTGTATTTTTAGTAGAGACGGGGTTTCACTCTATTAGCCAGGATGGTCTCGATCTCCTGATCTCGTGATCCACCCGCATCAGTCTTCCAAAGTGCTAGGATTACAGGCATGAGCCACTGCGCCCGGCCGCAACCAACTCATTCTAATGCAACCAACTCATTCTAGTTTGCCTGATACATTCCTGGTTTTAGCATTGTAAGTTCCCCGTCCGGGGAAACTCGTCACAAGCAAACCAGGATTATTATCATCCTACTTCCTACATTTTTTTTTACGTAATAAATCTACTTTTCTTGCTTAGTAAACTTCGATTAGAAACCTACGCTGTTGCATGTTCTTCTTAGTTTGTAGTAATTGAATAATACCCAGTCACATGCACAAACCAAGAAATTAATTTAACAAATCACGTAATGTTGGGTATTTATTAATAAGTTATTTTTAAGGTTATTTCTTCTTATAAATTAGGAGAACATTTGCTGTATAATATTTGGTTCAGTTGTATTTTTTACTTGAGCATAATTCTTCATAACTGAATTTTATAATTTGAGGTCAACTTGTTTATGAAATCAACAGCTTAATTTTAAAATATTTAAGTAGAAAATAAAAATTTTTTGAAACAATGACATAGTTGTAATTCATATTACAATACATTGTGTAAAGAGTACATGCATAACAAATATAAACCATAAGAGGCATGCAATAGAATCTTAATAGGCATTGAACCATGTGCCCTTTGATATTCAATGTATCAGTCTTGTTACCTACCCTCTTTTGACTTTCAAATCAAATCTATAGATGAAGTATAAACTTCTGAAAAATAAATTCACAGTATTAACAAATGGAAGATTTAAATGTGATAGTATTATTAAGTATCACATGGTTTTGGAGAAGCAAGCAAATAATACAGTTTAGTGTGGTCAAGGAAGGCTTTGCCAAGGAGATAGTATGTGAAGTACAAGGAATATTAGTGATGATATATGGAACTTATTACCTATTCCTAAAATTACTTACATGGTACAAAATAAAGACAGAACTCTGTGTAATAAAAATATAATTGCACTGCAGTTAAAATCTGGAGTCTCTGAAGGAGAGATTCATGTTGGATGAAGCAATAGCCTTTGAAGAGCCGGATCTGGAAGCCTTCTTCAGACCTTGTTAATAGGCCATTTATATCTTCCACTACCTACAAATATAGCATAAATTAATAAACCAAAGTGATACACTGTCTCGGATGAGTTCAGAATTTTGATTTTTTTAATTTTTAATTTTAATTAATTAATTAATTTTTTTGAGACCGAATCTGGCTCTGTCACCCAGGCTGGAGTACAGTGGCATGATCTCGGCTCACTGTAACCTCTGCCTCTCACGTTCAAGCGATTCTCCTGCCTCAGCCTCCTGAGTAGCTGGGAGTACACGCACCCGCCACCACGTCTGGCTAATTTTGGGTGTCTTTTTGGTAGAGACGGGGTTTCACCATGTTGGTCTTAAACTGATCTTAAACTCCTGACCTCAAGTAAATCAGCCTGCCTTGGCCTCCCAAAGTTCTGGGATTACAGACATGAGCCATCATGCCCTGCCAATTTTTATTTAATTTTTAATTTTTGTGCATACATAATAGTTGCATATATATTTATGGTATACACGAGAAATGTTGAAATTGGCATTCAATGCAAAATAATCACATCAGAGTAAATGGGGTGTCCGTCATCTTAAGCATGTATCCTTTGTGTGTGTATATATATACACACGCACACACGCATATGTATGTATATATATATACACTCATCAATTTGAAAATGCACAATAATTGTACTGTTCACTATAGTTACCCCACTGTGGTAGCAAATATTAGATGTTATTTATTATTTCTACCTATTTATTTGTATCCATTAACCATCCCCAGTTACCCACATTCCCCACTACCCTTCCCATCCTCCAGTAACCATCATTCTGTTCTCTATCTCCAAGAGTTCAACTGTTTAATTTTTATCTGATGCAAACAAGAAAGAACAGGTGAAGTTTGTCTTTCTGTGCCTGCCTTATTTCACTTAACATCTTCTAGTTCCTTTCACGTTTTTGCAAATGACAGGATTTCATTCTTTTTAATGACAAAATGGTATCCTCTTGGGTATCTGTACCACATTTTCTTTATCCATTCATCTACTGATGGACACTTAGATTGTTTCCAAATCTTGGGTATTTTGAATAGTGCTGCAAAAACATGGAAAAGTATATCTCTTCAATATACCGATTTCCTTTATTTGGGTACATACCAAGCAATGGGAATGCTGGATCATACAGTAGCTATATTTTAAATTTTTTGTGGAACTTCCAAACTGTTCTCCATAGTGTTTGTAGTAATTTACTACCAATGGCATATGAGAATGCCCTTTTCTACACATCCTCGCCAGCATTTATTATGGCTTGTCTTTTAGACATAAGCCATTTTAACTGTGATGAGGTGAGATAATATCTCACTGTAGTTTTGATTTGCCTTGCTCTGATCAATGATTTTCAGCACCCTTTCATATATCTGATTGTTATTCATATGTCTTCTTTTTGAGAAGTGTCTATTAAGATATTTTCCCATCTTTAAATCAAATTATCCAATTTTTTTTCTATAGAGTTGTTTGAGCTCCTTCCATATGCTGGTTATTGATGCCTTGTGAGATGGATGGTATGCAAATATTTTCTCTCATTCTGTGTGTCTTTTTACTTCATTGATTGTTTTCTTTGCTGTGAAGAAGGATTTTAATCCTATTTGTCCATTTTTGCTTTAGTTGCCTGTGCTCACTGTAGATGTATGGATTTGTTTCTGGGCTCTCTATTTGTTCCATTGTTCTATGTGTCTGTTTTTATGTCAGCACCATGCTGTTTTGGTTACTGTAGTTCCATAGTATAACTTGAAGCCAGATAATGTGATTCCTTCAGTTTTTCTCTTTTTGCTTAGGATGTTTGGCTATTCTGGGTCTCAAATGGTTTCAAGTGAATTTTAGGATGAATTTTTGTATTTCTGTGAAGAATGTCATAGCTATTTTGATAGGGATTCATTGAATCTGTAGATCACTTTGGGTATAATGGACATTTTAAGAATATTGATTCTTCCAATCCATGAACATGAAATTTCTTTCAATTTTTTATTCATCTTCAATGGCTTTCATCAGTGTTTTAGAGTTTTCATTGTAGGTATATTTCATTTAATAAGGTAAGTTAATTTTTAGGTACTTAATTTTATTTGTAGCTATTGAAAATGGCATTACTGTTTTGATTTCTTTTTCAAATTGTTCGCTGTTGGCATATAAAAATGTTACTAGTTTTTGTATGTTAATTTTGTATCCTGCAAAACCCTGAAATTGGTTATCATTTCAAAAGGTTTTTTTTGGGGGGGGTGGTTGGGAAATGGAATCTTTGGGTTGTTCCAAATGTAAGATCATGTCATTCACAATCAAAAATAATTTGACATATTTCTTTTGAATTTGAATGCATTTTATTTCTTTCACTTGTGTGTCTCCGATAGGTAGGACTTCCAGTACAATGTTCAATAACAGTGGTAAAAGTGGGCATCCTTGTCATGTTTCAGATCTTAGAGGAAGGGTGTTCAGTTTTTCCCATTTGGTATGAAACTAGCTATGGGTATGTTGCATATGGCTTTTGTTAGGTTAAGGTATATTCCTTGTGTACACAGATATTTGAAGGTTTTTATCATGAAGCGATGTTGAATTTTATCAACATCACTATTTATTCATTTTTCATTATCAATGGAAATAATCATGTGGTTTTTGTCCTTTATTCTATTGATAGAGTGTATCACATTGATTGATTTGCACATGTTGAACTATCCTTGGGATGAATCCCACCTGGTCAAGATGAAAAATCTTTCTAATGTGTTGTTGAATTCAGTTTGCTAGTATTTTGTTGAAGATGTTTCAATCAATGTTTCAATCAATGTTCATAAGGAATATTGGCCTGTATTTTGCTTTTATATATATGTCTTGGCTTTGGTATTGGTAATATTGGCCTTGTAGAATAATTGTGGAACTATTCCCTCCTCCTTTATTTTTTGAAATAGTATGAGCAGGATTTTTTTTTTTTTTCTTCAAATGTTTGGCAAAATTCAGTAGTGAAGCCATTGAGTCCTGGGCTTTCCTTTATTGGGAGACTTTTTTTTCTGCTTTGACTTTGTTACATGTTGTTGGTCTGTTCAGGTTTCGGATTTCTTCATAGTTTAATCTTGGTAGATGTTATGGGTCTAGGAATTTATCCCTTTATTTTATTATTGTGTATCTGCCAGATTTTGCTGTCAAGATAATGCTTGCTTCATAATAAATTTAGGAGACACTAATTCTCGTAAGAGGCATGCAATCTAGATCCCTTGAATGTGCAATTCACAATAGGGTTTCTGCTCCTATGAGAATCTAGCGGCGCAGCTACTGATCTGACAGGAGGCAGAGCTCAGGCTGTATTGCTTGTTGGCCCGCTTGTCACCTCCTGCTGTGCAAACCAGTCCTTAACAGGCCATAAACTTGTACTAGTACACAGCCCTGGGGTTGGGGATCCCTATTCTAATTGATTAGGGTATATACCTTCTTTCTCTCACATCTCATACCCAATACAAAACTTTCTTAGGAACTGTGGAAGGTAGATAGATAAAAGGATGGTAGGTAAAGTGTTTCTTCATACTTCTGCCTTTAAATGACACTTGCCAATTCTGCCTAAAGTCAATTGAACATAGATAGTCATTTTTACCTGAAAATGTTGACAAAAGTGGAGGAGTAGAGGAACTCTTTGAGGACCACCATCATCTCTACCACAACTCCTCCCTGGTCTACATAAAGAACAAAAATATAAAACTTTTTTGTATTATTTCTCTTAGTTTTTCCTCATACCCTAAACATTATTACTTTTATATAAAAAAGTAGTCAATATTGTGCATATTCATTTTATGCCAGAATTACTCACAGATTCATATCAGGATACTTGGGAATTTAGTCATTAAATTTTCTTAAGACATATTTCAAAGCTGTTTTTGAAGTCAAGTAGCAAAAACTATAATTCTGCCCTACAAAAATTTTTAGTGAACTGATTAATCTAATGTCATCCAGTCACCCTCCTTTAGGGAAGCAGCACACTTCAGATTTTTAAAATTTGAGATTGGTAGAGATTTCTAGTAACTGTTTCTCTTATCTGGAAATTCCATATTATAAACCACTACTTTTCATTTGTTCTTCTCTTTTGGACTGATATTGTATTGCTTGAAGAGTAGCCTTTAACTTGTGTATATATGTAATGGGTTAAATCACAGAAACTATTATGTACACTCAAAATACAATTGCCAATAAATAGGTGTCTTGCAAGTTTTACATATTGGAGGCCTCACACTATCTATAGTCAACTCTTAAAATGCATTATGACAGAGAATCGTATTACTCAGAATTATTTAACAATTGAAATATTTTAAATATTATAAAAATTTGTGTGAAAACATTTTGTCTGTTTATTGTATAAACATTTTGCATGTTTTGCCATTTCTTAACAATGTTTTCTTACAAGAAAAAAATGTTAAAACATGAGAAATGCATCTAAATACATGCAAACATCTTTCATTAGTTTTTCATAATATACAAATCAGGAAACATTTTTAAGACTGAAAATTTGTGGAAAATTACATCTCATCTTTTAATTGAGGCAATCACTGCTCTAGATATTTTTCATGTTATTAAAATATGTTAAGTTGAATAATATTTTGGAAAGTACACTAATACTTTTTTTGTTTTGTTTTGTTTTGAGACAGAATTTTGTTCTTGTTGCTTGGGCTGGAGTGCAATGGTGCAATCTCGGCTCACTGCAACCTCCGCCACAGGGTTCAAGTGATTCTCCTGCCTAAGCCTACCAAGTAGCTGAGATTACAGGTGCCCACCACCACACCAGGCTAATTTTTGTATTTTTAGTAGAGATGTGGTGTCACTTTGTTGGCCAGGTTGGTCTTGAACTCCTGACCTCGGGTGAACCACCCGTCTCGGCCTCCCAAAGTGCTGGGATTACAGGCGTGAGCCACCGCACCTGGTAGACTAATAAATTCTTGAGGTTAAACACCATGTGTGATTCATCTCAAAATCATCCATATCCTATAGTACCTCATAATGAGTAGGAAATAAAAGTGACCATATTTGCATTTCAGCTAAAAACTCTTCATGATTTCTGATGTCAACTAATTTTTATACATCCATTTATTTGTTGCCTTTCTATTTTACAACTTCTACAATGAAAATGCTGAAAATATATTGCTATAAAAAATTAGTTTTAGTCAATATCACCATTTGAAGATATCAGTGTACATAATGTCAGGTTTTTTTTTCACCATGAGAAATCATTCTATTTAATTTTTTTTTGACTCTTGAATTTAAATTAACTCCTCTATTATACTTTCCTCTCCCATATGAAAATCACAGTCTTATAAGTTTTCTGGTGGGCTCATGGCTATTCTGTGCTTTCTACTCCCTCTTCTTTTTACATGCTACTGTCTTTACTAGATGCAAACATATACTCAGAAATAAAACCAGCAGCTGGATCTCTGGAATTTACAATTCCCAGAGATCTCAGTAAAACATTATATATAGTTGAACCAGCCCACAGTTTTACCAACATTCTGTGCTCCTGAGCATCACATATAACTAAAAGTGCCTTAGGGACAAAGTTATAATGAGTAGCAATAGGCATGTACTTTCGTAAACAACCCTGGGATTTCATTGTAGGAATTAGAGTCTGTACTACTCATTTATGGATGAGAGTAATACACACTCTCATTCCTAAAAGTGAAAATGTCCCCAGCAACTTTCCTCTCTCACTCCAAAGAGCACATCTACATCCGTGATGAAAATTGCTGGATCAATCATGGGATTTACAGTTGGTTTGTGGGGCATATGCGTAGTGTATGTGCAGCATAATTATTTTTATTGCATGAACAGAATGACCATATGTGTATATATCATCACTAACAAAACTTAGCATGGTGCTTGGCATACAGTTGGCAATCAATAAAAATATATTTACCGAATAAATAAAATACTGAAGATATTAACTCTGATTTAACTATACTGAAAAATACATCACTCATGTAACATGAATTATCAAAAAATGTAACCTTCCAAGATACACCACATATTAACTACATGGTTCTAAACAATGATACATTTGCATAATACCTCATATAATGTTGATGTGAGGATTAAGTAAATGATGTCCACAAATCACCTAGCATCTACCAGACACATTGGAATAATCCAATCTACATTTAAAACAAAAATAGATGGCATCAAAAACCAAAATTCAAAAAAGGGATTTTAGAAATTCTTTTTGAAGGAAGGTTAAAAATATTTTCTTAAGGTTTAACAGAAATTCCTTAAGAAAATATTTTTATATTTTCTTAATATAAAAATAATATTTGCAAGAAAGACCCACTCTAAATCTTCGCATAGAATACTAGCTCTTATATTTATAAGTACACCATGCTTATAAATTGTTAGATTATCAAACTCTTCTAAGTTCTGTCAGTAAGCAATAAACAAAAGGATAGATATAATGTAATCGAAATATTTGAGTTGAATAGCAAGTTTAAAATATGTGGTATTAACTTCGCAAATTCTACAGGTAAGTGTGTGACATGTATTCCACTAATTTCTCTGATGTATTACTTGTACGCTAGAGATTACAAAGTGTTTACACAAGTGCCAGCTACTTAAGTAGCTTTGTGTCCTTTTATATAAACATTGAGTAGGGGCTTTGTTTTCTTCCTTCACAAAAAGCTAAGCTCAGAAAATTTTATTTCAAACCTCTGGGCAGTATTCAAAAATAAAACCGGCTTCTTTCTATATTCTCAATTTAACACTTATCCATCTCCTGGATCAGAACAAACTAAATAACTGATCTAATTCAAGTTATCATGGAAGACAAACTATATCATTTAAAGTTCGATCATTAAAAATTTTAACTATTTCTGTGATTTCTATCTTCCTTGCCTAGTTTATTTAGAAGCGCTTTTCTTCTCTTTCCTCTGTCCTCAACTTCTTTTCTTGTGAGTTTTCAGAATATGAACAAGTCCATCCTGTCTTTCAACCTTCATGAACTCTACCTGGAACTTACTATTCTGCATAAAAGCATCTTGAAAATGTCTAATACTTGCCAGTTTCTTTTACTTGCCTCTAAATTCTTCCTTAGAAACCTGTTTAATTTCCTTAGCTAAGACCACGGGGACAAAATAAGAATTTTCTTTGATAAAAAGTTGTTTGAAAATAGTATTGAATAGCATTGTGAGAACAACAAATAAACATCCAAAGAGCAGTGAATTTTACTGTTAGAATTTCAACAGTGGGTCAGGAGCGGTGGTTCATACTTGCAATCCTAGCACTTCGGGAAGCCCAAGATGGGCGTATGTCTTGAGCTCAGGAGCTCGAGACCAGCCAGGCCATGGGGAAACCCTGTCTTTACTAAAAATACAAAATTTAGCCAGGTGTTGTGACATGCGCCTGTAGTCCCTGCTACTCAGAAGACTGAAGCAGGAAGCTGGAGGTTCGCTTGAACCCTGGAGGTCGAGGCTACAATGAGCCGAGATGGTGCCATAGCACTCCAGCCTGGGTGACAAAATAAGACACTGTCTTAAAAAAAAAAAAAAATCTCGATAAAAAATTTTACCTGTTTTGAACTTTGGCACAATATCTATAATTGCTTTTTTATTCCACAGGTACATATTGAGAACATACTATGTCCCAGTCATGATGATGAACACATTTAAAAAGCACACACAATGAGCCAGGCACAATAGCTCATGCCTGTAAACGGAGCGCTTTGGGAGGCCGAGGGGGGGTGGATCACGAGGTCAGAAGTTCGAGACCAGCCTGACCAACATGGTGAAACCTCATCTCTACTAAAAATACAAAACTTAGCTGGGCGTGGTAGTGTGCACCTGTAATCCCGCTACTCAGGAGGCTGAGGCAGGAGAATCACTTGAATCTGGGAGGCAGAGGTTGCAGTGAGCTGAAACATTGCACAAAATGTTTCTCCCCATTGAACTTAAAGACTATTGAAGAGTAATGAAAATATAGTTGAATATAAATAATGATACTTTGAAAGCATAATGATATTTTGAAAGTAATGCTTTCAAAATCAGTGAAAAAAAAAATCTAAATATGAACTACAAAACAAACACAGCCACGATGACAAAAACAAATGAGAACCAAAGCAGGGAATGACAAACCAGATAAGTCAGTCTAATATCTGCTAGCTTCTATAAATATAATAGAAAGCAATCATCTGGTTCTTTGCATAATTATTAAGAATAATGTAGTTTGTCCTTCAGATTACTATTGAAGAAAGAACCGTACATAGATAGCCCAATTATTGTAGTAAATAAACCACATAACTTTCAGGCCATGTTGTCTCACTACTCATGACTGCAGATGGAATACTGAGCTGGAAGAGGGTAGATAATTATCATTTAAAAGATATTGGGAGCTGAGAATGCTGCAAACTAGTCAGTCTTTTGCCTTCCACCAACGGTAGTAATAAAACAGGAAACCAAAAGTGTAATAAGCACTAAGCAAATAATCACATATACAAATATACAATGAAAATTGTTATGAGTAGCATTAAGAAAGTCTAAAGAATCCATGAGAAATTTTAAAAGAAAGACTGAATTTAAATGGTGGTCACATAGAGGGTAAAAAAAAAAAAAAAGATTCTCTGATGAAGTGGAATTCTAGAAGAGATCTGAAGGATGAATAAGAGTTGGCCAGGTCCAATATATAAGGAATAATATTTTAAAAGTGTTAGGTTTTTCAAAAGCCCAACAGGCAGTTGGAGCATTTGACTTACTTAAAGATCAGTATAATTAGAGCACAAAGAGTATGAAGGAGACTGGCTTATGACATTAAAAATATCAATATGTCATAATTATACTATATAATATCATACTACATGTTATATATGGCAAAAGCAGCAAACACATGCCTGGGAGTCCAGGAAAGAAACAACCGTATCAAGTTTATTTGATAAGCATAGTAATAAATGGGAGACTGCAGGAAACTGCAGGGCACTCGATCAACTTCTACTTAATTTTAGAAGGTTGTTGCACATGAAATGTGGGCATTATGTTGTCCAGACATCTGATTTATCAAGGGAAACCAGAAATATAAGTTACTATATGTGAAATTTTCTAATTTTAAAATTCTAGCTTAATGATTTATATACTCCATAGATCAAATATAAATATATATATATATGAGGCGAATACAGCCCAGTGGTCTTTTAGGATGTTAAGAATTTTTACTTATATCTTAAGTAAAATTATAAGCAATTCAAGCAAAGAGTAGGTAGGAAAGGACAAAATCAAGTGTGTATTTTTAATTAAAATTTTTGCACTCCGTATGGAGAATTGATTGTTAAGAGTATAATTTGAGTATAAGATGATATTGATTTGGCAAATTGGTGATGCTGATGTGGAAGATAATAAATTGAAGATATAGTCTGGAGTTTGAATCAGTTAGGTATTGGTTGTAGAGAATGAGGAATAGAAAAGTATTAAAGTTGAGTTCCTGGATGCTGCCATGACCTATTGAGATAGCTGTATCTTTTGATTTTGTTGAGCATTTTTTCTTTGAATATTTTTCTTGACTTTCTGGAAAAGAGCTACTATATTTTGTTACTTCAACACCTCTTCCTCTGCTTTTATTCTTCTTTAGTAACATGATCCACCTATGCTTGAAGATCCACATATGAACTATGAAATTCTCATGAAGAATCAAACTACTCCTCCAACTGACACTGGTGTGGGCATCTGACTAAACTGATCCAAGCATACGGCTTCCTTCTAGACTCAATAACTTATCAAGAGATAGACACTTGTGCCAAACTTGGCCAAGCAGCATTCTTTCTGTTTATTAATTTTTTTAGTCAAAATGTTAGGATAGAGGTTTTGCATTTGCCACAATTGATATTTAATCCCCAAGAGGCAGATCACCATATCTTCCCTCACGTGAAACACTGGTCTGACAGAATGAAGTTGACACATAAAGAGAATTAAAATAGAAGTGAGAAAGCATCTTGTTGTTTCAATTTTCTAATTGATACATAATTATTATATTTATGGGGTACAAAGTAATATTTTAATACATGCATTTAAAGTTTAATGATCAAATCAGAGCAACTACCATATACATGACCTCAAATATTTATGATATTTTGTATTGGGAATATTCAAAATCATCTCTTCTAGCTATTTGAAACTATTCAATAAGTTACTGTTAACTATAGTCACCCTGCAGTGCTATAGCACACTAGAACTTAGTCCTCCTATCTCGGTATAATTTTGTATTTATTAAGCAAGTGTTCTCGATCCTTCTCTGTCCCCAGTGTTTCCCAGCATTGAATAACCACAATTTTATGTTTATATAGGCTCAACATTTTTACCTCCCACACATGAAAGAGAACATGCTATATTCATCTTCTTGCGCCTGATTTATTTCACTTAACATTATATCCTCCTGGCTCCCTCTTTGCCATAAATGACAACATTTCCTTCTTTTTCTTGTGTCAATATAGTAAATTTTCATTAACCACTCATCTTTTGGTAGACACTTAGGTTGATTCCATATCTTGGCTAGTGTGAATAGCACTGCAATAAAAATGGCAGTATAGATATCATTCTGATGTGTTGATTTTCTTGCCATTGAATAAATACTCAAATGAGATTGAGATTGAGATTGTTGAATCATATGGTACTTTTTCTCTCTCTCTCTCTTCTTTTTCTTTTTCAGATGGATTCTCTCTCTGTCGCCCAGGCTGGAGTGTGGTGGCACAATCTCAGCTCACTGCAACCTCCGCCTCCTAGGTTCAAGTGATTCTCCTGCCTCTGCCTCCCGAGTAGCTGGTACTACAGACACCCGCCACCACTCCCGGCTAATTTTTTGTATTTTTAGTAGAGATGGGGTTTCACCGTGTTAGTCAGGGTGGTCTCGATCTCCTGACCTCTTGATCTGTCTGCCTCAGCCTCCCAAAGTGCTGGAATTACAGGCGTGAGCCACCATGCCTGGCCCTGGTACTCTTATATTTAGTTTTTTGAGTCAGCTGCATGTTTTCTATAATAACTGTATTAATTTACATTGCCTCCAATAGTTTACAAGAGTTCTCTTTTCTCCAGATCTTCCAGTATCTGTTATTTTTTCTACTTTTGGTAATAGCCACTCTAACTGGAGTGAGAAGGTATCTTTTAGTTTTGACTTGTATTTCCGTGGTGATTAGTGAAGTTGAACGTTTTTTCATATACTAGTTGACTGTTTGCTTGAGTTATTTTATAAAATGTCTAATCAGATCCTTTGTCCATGTTTTAATAGTATAATTATTATAATTATTTGCTGTTGATTTGAAAGCTTTCATATTCTGGATATTAATCCCTTGTAAAATGAATAGTTTGCAAATACTTTCTCCCGTTCTACAAATTGTCTTTTCACTCACTTGATTGTTTCCTTTGTTGTGCAGAAGCTTTTTAGTTGGATACAATACCATGTGTCTATTTTTCTATTGTTGCCTGTGTTTTTATAATCCCACCGACAAAATATTTGCCCAGACTAATATCCTCTTGCACTTCTTCCATGTTTTATCTCGGTAGTCTCATAGTTTTAGGTTACGTTAAAATTTTTAATCCACTTTTACTTTGATATTTATAGCGGTCTAGCTTCATTCTTCTACACATAAGTATACAGTTTTCCCAGTGCTATTTACTGAAAAGCCTATCCTTTCCTCAGTGGATGTTCTGGCGCCTTTGTCAAAAACCAGTTGAATGTAAATACATGGGTTTATTTCTGGGTTCTTTATTCTGGTCTACTGGTCTATGGAGCTGTTTTTGAGCCAGGAACATGTGGTTTTGGTTATTATAGCTTTGTAGTTTATTTTGAAGTCAGATAATGTGATGCCTCCAGCTTTATTCTTTTTGTTCAGGCTTGTTTTGGCTATTTGGGGTTTTTTGTGAGACATCAAATGAAATTCCATATGAATTTTAGAATTTTTTTTCTATTTTTGTGAAAATATATCATGGGTATTTTGATAGGAATTGCATTGAATCTGTAGGTGGGTAGTATGGTCATGTTAACAATATTTATTCTTCCAATCTATAAACATGGAATCAGATTCCATTATTTTGGTGTGTTCTCTTCAATTACTTTCATCACTTCTTCGTAGTTTTCATTTTAAAAGTCTTTTTAAAATCTCCTTAGGTAAATTTATTCCTAGGTATTTTGCTTTTAATTTTTATAGCCTTTGTAAATAAAATTGTTTTCTTTATTTCTTTTTCAGCTAGTTTGTTATTGGGATTTAGAAATACTACTGAAATTTGTATGCTGTTGTTGTATTCTGCAACTTTACTGATTTATTTATCAACCCTAATCGTGTTCTAGTGGTGTCTTTAGGTTTTTCTGTATATATATTTCTATTTTAAATGAAGAGAGATGATTCAACTTCCTCTTTTCCAGTTTGTATGCCCTTTAATTCTTTCTATTGCTTAATTTCTCTGGTTAGGACTGTCAATAATATGTCAAATAAAAGTATGAATGTTGGCATCTTTGTCTTGTTGTAGTTCTTATAGGAAAAGTTTTTCCCCATCAGGATGATGTTAGCTGTGGGGGTTTTCATATATGGCCTTTATTGCATTTAGATATATTCCTTCTATGTCTAATTTACTGAGAGTTTGTATCGTGAAGAAACATTTAATTTTATCATTTTTTTCCACATCTATTGAGATGATCATATGGCTTTTGTCCTTCATTCCACTGATGTGGTATATCACATTTACCAATTTGCATATGTTGAATCATCCTTGCATCTCTGTGACAAATCCCACTTAATGATGTATAGTCTTTTCGATGTGCTGCTGTATTTATTTTACTAATATTTGATTCAGGGGTTTTGCACCTATGTTCATCAGGAATATTGGCCTGTAGTTTTCTTTTGTTTGTTTGTTTGTCTTTGTCTAGTTTTGGTATCAGGATAATGCTGGCCTTGGAAAATAAGTGAGAAAAAGTTCTCTCCCCTTGGGGAAGCTGTGGCACAATAATCACTTGAAACCAGGAGGCTGAGGTTACACTGAGCCAAGATCATGACACTGCACTCCATCCTGGGCGACAGAGTAAGATTCTGTAGAAAGAAAAACAAAACAAAACAAAACAAACAAAACAAACAAACAAAAAAAAGAGTTCTCTCCCCTTTAGTTTTTTTGGAATAGTGTGGAAGAATTGTTGTTAGTTCTTTTTTTGAAAGCTTATTAAAATTCATCAGTGAAGCTATTCTGTCCTCAACTTTTCTTTGTTGGCTGACTTTGTATTACTGATTTAATCTTGTTACTGATTATTAGTTGTTGAGGTTATCTATTTCTTCTTGGTTCTCTCTTAGTAAGTTATAAGTATACAGGAATGTATCAATTTCTTCTAGTTTTTCCAATTTGTTGGCATGCAGTTTTTCCTAACGGCCTTAAGTTCCTATGTATTTCTGTGTTATTTGTTGTAACATCTTCATGTATGTTTCTAATTTTGTTTATTTTAGTCTTCCCTTTTATTTCTTACTTAGTCTGGTGAATAGTTTGTCAATTTTGTTAATTTTTTCAGAAAACGAATTTTGTTTTCTTGATCTTTTGCATTTTTAGCAACCATTTTGTTTATGCTCTGATCTTTACTATTTCTTTCCTTCTAATAATTAAGGGTTTTGTTTGTTCTTGCATCATTAGCTTATTTATTTGAAATATTTCTTTATTGATGTTGGTGTTTATTGCTATAAATTTTTCTCTTAGTACTGCTTTTGCTATATTCAATATATTTTGGTATGCCATCTTTCTATTTTTTTTTTAATTTATTTATTATTATTATACTTTAAGTTGTAGGGTACATGTGCATAACGTGCAGGTTTGTTACATATGTATACTTGTGCCATGTTGGTGTGCTGCACCCATCAACTCATCATTTACATCAGGTATAACTCCCAATGCAATCCCTCCCCCCTCCCCCCTCCCCATGATAGGCCCCTGTGTGTGATGTTCCCCTTCCTGAGTCCAAGTGATCTTATTGTTCAGTTCCCACCTATGAGTGAGAACATGTGGTGTTTGGTTTTCTGTTCTTGTGATAGTTTGCTAAGAATGATGGTTTCCAGCTGCATCCATGTCCCTACAAAGGATGCAAACTCATCCTTTTTGATGGCTGCATAGTATTCCATGGTGTATATGTGCCACATTTTCTTAATCCAATCTGTCACTGATGGACATTTGGGTTGATTCCAAGTCTTTGCTATTGTGAATAGTGCTGCAATAAACATACGTGTGCATGTGTCTTTATAGCAGCATAATTTATAATCCTTTGGGTATATACCCAGTAATGGGATGGCTGGGTCATATGGTACATCTAGTTCTAGATGGCGATCATTAAAAAGTCAGGAAACAACAGGTGCTGGAGAGGATGTGGAGAAATAGGAACACTTTTACACTGTTGGTGGGATTGTAAACTAGTTCAACCATTATGGAAAACAGTATGGCGATTCCTCAAGGATCTAGAACCATCTTTCTATTTTAATAATCAGCATCAGTGGTGTTTCAGAATGTCTGAGTGGTCTAGGCGGTGGTTGTTGGTGGAAGCTGTTAGATGGTTTTGATGGTATCAGGGAAACTGGGCAAGCCAGTCTTCAGTCTCTGGTGGAGCATGACATGCACATAGTAGATCCACTACTAGAGGGGGTGGAATTGTCACCAGCAGTGTTGACAAGTCCTAGTTGGTTCTGCTCTCAGACTCTGGGGAACACAGATGTCTGCTTTCTATGTCATAAGAGAAGCCTCCTTGCTTTGATGAACTGCCTGCTTTCCAAGGTGTAGGGCACTGTGTAGACTTGGGTGCTGGTGCCATGACTGCAACACCAGGTCCAGCTGTTGCTGTGACACTGCAGCCCTCTGAGTGGATGTGGTGAGATGCTAAGCAGCGCCACATTTATGCTGAGATGCTGGAACTGTTGGGTACCAGGAGAGGATGCACTCAGATGGTTGCTCTGCTCTCAGAATGGTGCCATGTTGCAGCAACCTGTATCCCAGTGAATGAGGGTGCTGCAGCATAAATTTTCTCTCTGAAACAATCACATGGACTCCAGCCACTCTCTATACTAGACTCATGGCCTGTAAGGACTGTGGATCTCTCCTATAGTTAGGATTGCAGGCATCTCTGTTGGAAACATGGACTACTGGGGATCGCCTGCTTACCTTTTTCCCACAATGAGGAGTCCCTCTTGAGTGCAAATTTAAACCCAAGTAGTACTTCACTTCCCTCTGAATGCTGCCATCACGAGTTTCTGTGCCTCAGAAGATCTTCATCTCTTCCTTGTTAAATTTCAGTATATTCCTTTAAACACTCTATTAACTTGTGATTATCTATTTGTTATTTTGGCCCTTCTTTTTGTAGGAGTTAGGTGTTGGGTGCCTCGAGACAACCATCTTTATCCAGAAAACATCTTGATCACTTTGTAATTTCAGCTTCTAGTCTCTGTTCTCCCCATAACTACCCTGACTGCTATCTCCACAAACATTGGTTTTTCAAACCATTACTGCAATATTGTGATAGAGTCTACTATCCATTCAATATACCATTGTTTGAATATCATTGTACAGGCTTAATGTCTACCATTTATAACTAAAATACTGCTCACAAATAAAGTTCAACCCTACTGGTTATCAATACACTTCCCTGATTATTTCCTTTATACATCTTTTTTTCTGCTGACCTCTTAAATGACATGTAATATAGGGTTCTATTTTCTTCTATATTACACAGGTAGTACATATCTAAGCATCTTTACCACTTATGTTTCATGAAGATCTCTGGGAATAGCTCTGGGCTCTGTTTTAGTCAATATATTACCCAATCAAATCAATTATTAAATTTTGTCAGTTATACCTCCTGAATAGCTCCTCTCCAATCCTAATGCAAACTGTTTAGTTTATATATTCACCATCTCTCACTTGGCCATTTATAGTTTCCTCAGTTATCTCTCTTCCACTAGTGACAGCTCTCATCTCTTCCTGCATCTATATTACTGCTGGAGTTAGATTCCTGAAATGAAAATCTTGATACATGGGTACAACACTGACACTTTTCAATAGTTCTTATAACCTTCAGATAGGAGTTCAAGCTTCTTCATATTGTGTGTAGGCCCTGCTATCAGAATCCTGCCTGCCACTTCAATTATATATATTACCACATGCTCCTATCACTTGGGTCCAAGAGAATCAGATCCTAGTTGTTCTATGTCTGCCTCATGTGATTTTGTGGCTCTCTGCTTTGTCTTAAACACTCCAGGCATCTGAAACCCCCTCAAATTCCTCAGGTAAATGGTAGGCTCTTCTCCATCAATAATAATTATACTTAGGAACCACTAACTATTTGCACAATTTCCTAACTTCCTAGATATATTAGTCCATTCTCAGGCTGCTAATAAGAACATACCCTAGATAGGGTAACTTATAAAGAAAAAGAGGTTTAATGGACTCACAGTTCTGTATGGCTTCAGAGGCCTTACAATCATGGCGAAAGGCAAAGGAGTAGCAAAAGCACATCTTACATGTGGCAGGCAAAAGAGAGTGCAGGGTAACTACCCTTTATAAAACCATCAGATCTTAGGAGATTTATTAACTATCATGAGAACAGCACAGGAAAAACGCACATGATTCAATTACCTGCCATTGGGTCCCTACAACAACATGTGGGGATTCTGGTAGCTATAATTCAAGATGAGATTTGGATGGGGGCACGGCCAAACCATATTATTAGATAAATATATTTACATCCTTCTCTCTCTAGGCATTCAACTTACTCCTACTGTGGCCTGAGTCTTACTATAATTATTTGTTTATTTAATTTTCACTGTACTGTAATGTAGGCCATTGCATTAGTCTGTTCTCACAATGCTATATAGACATACCGAGGACTGAGTAATCTATAAAGAAAAGAGGTTTAATTGATTCACAGTTCCATGGGTTGTACAGGGCTCTGTTTCTGGGGAGGCCTCAGGAAACTTGTAATCATGCCAGAAGGTGAAGGGGAAAGCAGGCATATCTTCCCATGCCTGGCAGGGGAGAGAGAGAGAGTGAAGGGGGAAGTGCTATGCACTTTCAAACAACCAGATCTCATGAGAAGTATACCATGAGAACAGCAAAGCAGAAGTCTGCTTCACGATTCAATGACCTCCTGCCAGATCCCACGTCCCACACTGGTGAATACAATTCAACATGAGATTTAGGTGGGGACACAGAAACAAACCATATCATTCTGCCCCGGCCCCTCCC
This sequence comes from Macaca nemestrina, assembly GCF_043159975.1. Classification (NCBI taxonomy): domain Eukaryota; kingdom Metazoa; phylum Chordata; class Mammalia; order Primates; family Cercopithecidae; genus Macaca; species Macaca nemestrina. The sequence continues at coordinate 80,103,020 of NC_092128.1, read as the reverse complement.
AAATCTTTTTTTTTTTTAGTACTTCATTAATTTTCTTTCATTTCTACATATCTGGTTGTCAATTTAACATGGAAGTTGCTTGGCTCAAGGCAATATTCAGCAAACAGGTGATATTCAATTATGAATAAAAGGCATATTTCATGCTAATGAGCATAGAGGAAATGGTTAGGTACTTGGATATGTTACAAAACAATTGTGGCAATTTCAACATTTCAAAATTTAGAATAAATTCTAACTCCTAGGACTCTTTTGTTATAATCCACTGTGAACTCTGAGAGGTAAATTAATGGATATCTCAAGGTCATTTTCAAACCAAGAGTTGAAAAAAATGTAAGCACATCCTTTAAAATATCAATGTAACTTTTTCTTGTATTCTGTTGTCTGTAAATTGATTGCGTAGCTTCAACATTTCCTAAGCTTTACATTTCAGGGCAATTTTTAGAGAATTGGCATCCTGAAACATGGTGAAGGCACTTCATTAGGCTTATCTTATGTCATTTTCACATTTCAAAACACAATCATTCCTTCCCACCAGGCCCCAAAATCTTAACTCATTCCAGCATTAACTCAAAAGCCCACAGTCCAAAGTCTCATCTGAGACAAGGCAAGACACTTCTTGTCTATGAGCCTGTAAAATAAAAAGCAAGTTAGTTACTTCCAAGATACAATGGAGGCACATGCATTAGGTAAATGCTCCCATTTTAAAAGGGATAAATTGTCCAAAATGAAGGGGCTACAGGCCCCATGCAAGTCTGAAACCCAGCAGGGCAGTCACTAAATCTTAAAGCTTCAAACTAATCTCCTTTCACTCCATGTCTTACATCCAGGACATGCTGATTCAAGTGGTGGGCCCCCAAGGCCTTGGGCAGCTCTGCCCCTGTGGTTCTGCAGGGTACAGCCCCCACAGCTGCTTTCACAGGCTGGTATAGAGTTCCTACAGCTTTGCCAGGCTCACAGTGCAAGCTGTTGATGAATCTACCATTCTCAGAGCTGAAGAATAGTAACCCTCTTCTCACAGCTCCACTAGGTAGTGTCCCAGTGAGTACTCGATGTGGGGGCTCAAACTCCACATTTCCCCTTTGCACTGCCCTAGTGGAGGGTCTCCATGATGTCTCCACACCTGCAGCAGACTTCAGCCTCGACATCCAGGTGTTCTCATACACACTCTGAAATCTAGGCGGAGGCTCTGAAGCGTCAACTCTTGTCCTCTGCACACTGTCAGGCCCAACACTACATGGAAGCCACCAAGGCATGGGACTTTCACCCTTGAAACCAATGGCCTGAGCTCTATCTTAACCCCTTTTAGCCTCGGCTGGAGCTGGAGCAGCTGTGATGCACACGTTCAAACAGCCAGATCTTGTGAGAAGTCTATCAGGAGTACAGCAAAGGGAAAGTCTGCCCCATTATTCAGTTACCTCCTGCCAGGCCACACCTTCAACACTGAAGATCATGACCCAACATGAGATTTGGGTTGGGACACAGAGCCAAATCATATCAGCCATCTCTCTCTAGGGTAAGGAGTGGATGTCTTTTCTTAAGTACCTAGGATGCAAAATGATTGACAAAAAGATGGTATTCAATAAATGAATACCATCCTTTAACTAAAAGATAGTATGTTTACCTCCTAATGTTTACATCATTTGACTATTCACCAATATTTACTATTTGTAAGTACAAGAAGAATCGAAATAACAAAGTTTGAGTCCCGGTTGTATGATACAAATTCAACTTCCTTTGGTCTCTATCTGTTTACTTGCTACATGTAGATATTGATTTTTCTTACCTTACAAGGTTTTTCCTACTGATAATATCCTTAAACAACATATTACAGTACCTACAAGGCAGGTACTCAGTACATGCTTGCTACTTCTATCCTGCCTTGTATATTGCCTCAATAGTCATCCACTAGATTTTCTTTGTGATACTAAAACTCCTTTAATACAAAAATGTTTACATAAAGTAAAATAAAAAGCAAACTACTACCTTTTGTAAGTTGAACACTGCAAGGTACTCTATATTGAATAAAGATTCACAGAACTAAGCATTTCTAAGATATTTGAAAACCAAAACATCAGCCTTGTGGGCCAATCAGCCCATTCTGTATGTGCAGGCATTTATTTTAGAGAAACTCACACTGCAATAATTACCTATTCACTTTAACATCCTTGGCCGTAGCTACTACTGAATCGATGTAAGTTAATGTAGCTTATATAATTTTTTCTCTTAGTTAGCTTTCTTCTAAAACAGTCAAAGATAATGAGTAATAGAAGATAAAAGCACAAATACGTTGAAATATATACAAAGAAAAACACTTTATCCTTTCACACTAAATATGCAGTAAATGATGCAAAACAATAAGTACATTTTGCACACTACTTTTCTGAGGCACCAAATTTAGAAATAAATCCAAGATATGACTAATTTAGCTAGATTTTAATGCTAGAATAAGAAATGTACTGTACAGGAAAATTTCCAACCTTAGCAAACATAACTATAAGTTGCTTTCTCTTCTGAGTTTTTGCTTCTAACTCAGTGTTTTTATTTCTATGGTAAGTATGCTACCTTCTTTATTCAGCTGGAGAGTCATGGCGTCAAACTCCTTGAATTACGGACATTAGAGACTCTCTTTCGGAAAGTCACAAACAGTAGATTACCAGAAAGAAAGATGCTTTTCATTTGAACCCATACTTAACAGTAAAGTGAAAATAATTATCTTAATATTCAACGTAAAACAAAATAAAGTATTGCCTGGTAAAATTCATTTGGGCATGACAATATTAGAGATTCAGGTATTATCTGTCAGTCTTGCTGATATAAATAAATAAAAGAATGATAAGCAGGTTCACTCCCCCACCAATATGTTAAAAAATAAACAAACAGTAAAACAATCTGCAATTAGAAAACATTAAAAGTTATCTGTACCAATAAATGATTTATTGATTTTTAAAATAAATTATTCAAGTCACTCATTGTGCAAAAATCACAAGCATTCTTATACACTACTAACAGACAAACAGAGAGCCAAATCCTGAATGAACTTCCATTCACAATTGCTTCAAAGAGAATAAAATACCTAGGAATCCAACTTACAAGGGATGTAAAGGACCTCTTCAAGGAGAACTGCAAACCACTGCTCAGTGAAATAAAAGAGGACACAAACAAATGGAAGAACATACCATGCTCATGGATAGGAAGAATCAATATCGTGAAAATGGCCATACTGCCCAAGGTTATTTATACATTCAATGCCATCCCCATCAAGCTACCAATGAGTTTCTTCACAGAATTGGAAACAACTGCTTTAAAGTTCATATGGAACCAAAAAAGAGCCTGCATCTCCAAGACAATCCTAAGTCAAAAGAACAAAGCTGGAGGCATCACGCTACCTGACTTCACACTATGCTACAAGGCTACAGTAACCAAAACAGCATGGTACTGGTACCAAAACAGAGATACAGACCAATGGAACAGAACAGAGTCCTCAGAAATAATACCACACATCTACAGCCATCTGATCTTTGACAAACCTGAGAGAAACAAGAAATGGTGAAAGGATTCCCTATTTAATAAATGGTGCTGGGAAAATTGGCTAGCCATAAGTAGAAAGCTGAAACTGGATCCTTTCCTTACTCCTTATACGAAAATTAATTCAAGATGGATTAGAGACTTAAATGTTAGACCTAAAACCATAAAAATCCTAGAGGAAAACCTAGGTAGTACCATTCAGGACATAGGCATGGGCAAAGACTTCATGTCTAAAACACCAAAAGAAACAGCAGCAAAAGCCAAAATTGACAAATGGGATCTCATTAAACTAAAGAGCTTCTGCACAGCAAAAGAAACTACTATCAGAGTGAACAGGCAACCTACAGAATGGGAGAAAATTTTTGCAATCTACTCATCTGACAAAGGGCTAATATCCAGAACCTACAAAGAACTCAAACAAATTTACAAGAAGAAAACAAACAACCCCATCAAAAAGTGGGCAAAGGATATGAACAGACATTTCTCAAAAGAAGACATTCATATAGCCAACAGACACATGAAAAAATGCTCATCATCACTGGCCATCAGAGAAATGCAAATCAAAACCACAATGAGATACCATCTCACACCAGTTAGAATGGCGATCATTAAAAAGTCAGGAAACAACAGGTGCTGGAGAGGATGTGGAGAAATAGGAACACTTTTACACTGTTGGTGGGATTGTAAACTAGTTCAACCATTATGGAAAACAGTATGGCGATTCCTCAAGGATCTAGAACTAGATGTACCATATGACCCAGCCATCCCATTACTGGGTATATACCCAAAGGATTATAAATCCTGCTGCTATAAAGACACATGCACACGTATGTTTATTGCAGCACTATTCACAATAGCAAAGACTTGGAATCAACCCAAATGTCCATCAGTGACAGACTGGATTGAGAAAATGTGGCACATATACACCATGGAATACTATGCAGCCATAAAAAAGGATGAGTTTGTGTCCTTTGTAGGGACATGGATGCAGCTGGAAACCATCATTCTTAGCAAACTATCACAAGAACAGAAAACCAAACACCGCATGTTCTCACTCATAGGTGGGAACTGAACAATGAGATCACTTGGACTCGGGAATGGGAACATCACACACTGGGGCCTATCATGGGGAGGGGGGAGGGGGGAGGGATAGCATTGGGAGTTATACCTGATGTAAATGACGAGTTGATGGGTGCTGACGAGTTGATGGGTGCAGCACAGCAACATGGCACAAGTATACATATGTAACAAACCTGCACATTATGCACATGTACCTAGAACTTAAAGTATAATAATAAAAAAAAAAAAAAGAAAAGAACTGGCCTGTCACACATCTATGGAAACAAATGAGAAAGAATGACAGAAAAGTGTCAGTTTTCACAAGTTTGGTTGCTTTGTGAAATATCAAATACGCTTACATGCGATAGAAGTCAGCAGAACCATAAATAAAATATAGCATTATTGATCATCATGAGGCTTTTTTCACTATGGACAATATTTTTGAAAAATAATCAATAATGTCATTTAAATTCAAAATTACCTCAGTGTTACACATTCAAATATAAATAATGAATTTTTGAGAAAATCTTTGTATGTACATCTTACCACAATAAAATCAAAGTGAACTCTATAAAAGCTCTAAAATATTAGAAGGAATATAATAAATTTATAATTTACTAGATTATGCATATGTATGTGTGTGTATATATGTACATATATACATATATAAAAATATTAAAGTAACTGGTATATTGAATTTTTTAAGTTTAAAAATAATATTCCACATTAATACAGATAAATAATATAATGTAAAACTACATGCCCATTAGCTTGATTAATAATTGTCCACATTTTTTCATATTTATATCTTTTATTTATGATAAAATCTTTAAATTATTGACATTATGAATTTGATCAGTAAGGTACTTTATTATGTTTCTTTAAATAAATATGGACATTTTAGGACCTAACCATAATACCCTATTACATCTAACAAAATTAACAATTATGACAACATGAAAGCATTAATTTATCAATCTAATTGAATAAACATTTTGTATCCAAATTCCCAGATTGACACACTTAATTGTCTCCTCACTCTATATTTCCCATAAAATGGAGGCTTGATTTAAAGCCTTTTTTTTTACTGAAGTGAAACATTGTTGGCAAGAATACCTCATAGGTGAAAGTTATGCAATGTTTTGTTGTGGCATTCAGAGGAAGCTAATCACCAAGTGAGGTTGGGGATGGTTTTATTCATCACTTGCAAAGTCCCACTTCTTTCCCTTAACAGTCAAAATATTGAATGATGTGATTTTTGTTTATGTCCTGAGAACATATATTTTATCCATAAATTCATACTGTAATTATCAAAATAGTAATTTTCTATTTTTTTAATTAATGAAAATAGGGATACAAGTCATCAAAATCTCCGGAATGCAGCTAAGGCAATGCTAAAGGGAAGTTTTATAGTGCTAAATGTCTTCATCAAGAAGTTTAAGAGATCTTAAATTAACAGTCTAACATTGCACCGAACAGTACTAGAAAAAAAGAACAAATCAACTCAAAAGCTAACAGAAGAAAAGCTAACTAAAATTAGAAAAGAACTGGACAAAATTGAGATGCAAACATCCATACAAATATCAATCAAATCAATAGTTGGTTCTTCAAGAGAATTAACAGGATGATAGATTGCTAGATATATGAACAAGTATAAAGGAAGAGAAAGTCCAAACAAGTACAATCAGAAATGACAAAGATAAAGTTGCAACAAATTTCAAAATTACAAAAGATCCTCAGAGACCATTATGAACAGCTCTATGTACACAAATTATAAAATCCAGAGGAATTTAATAAATTCCTGGAAACATACAAACTTCCAAGGTTGAACCAGGAAGAAAGTGAAGCTTTCAACAGACTAATAACAAGTTCTGACATTTAATCAGTAATTTAAAAACTACCAACCAAAAAGAGCCGCGGATCAGATGGATTCTCAGCCAAATTATATCAGATGTATAAAGAAGAACTGGTATCAATCCTATTGAAACTATCCCAAAACACTGGGAAGGAAGGGGTTTTCCTTAACACATTCTATGAAAATAACTTCAGCCTGATACAAAAATCTGGCTGAGAGAGAACAAAAAAAAATTTCAAGCCAATACCCCTGATAAGCATAGATGCAAATCTTCAACAAAATAATAGTAGATTGAATCCATCAGCACATCAAAAAGTTAATACACCACAATCAACTAGGTTTTATTCCTGGTATGCAAGGCTGGGTCAGCATATACAAATCAATAAATGTGATTCACCATATAAACAGAATTAAAAGCAAAACCCAGATGATCATGTCAATAGATGCAGAAAAAACTTTCCATAAATTCCAACATGCCTTCCTGATAGAAACCCTGAACAGACTAGGCACTGAAGGATCATGTCTCAAAATAATGAGAACATTCTAGGACAAACTAAGAGTCAACATCATACTGAATGAGTAAAAGCTGAAACCATTCTCCTTGAGAACTGGAACAAGACAGGAATGACCATTCTCACTACTCTTCTTCATCGTGGTGCTGGATGTCCTAGCCAGAGCAATTAGGCAAGAGAAACAGATAAAAGGCATCCAAATAGGAAAAGAAGAGATCAAACTTTTGCTCTTCATCAGTGATATAATTATATCCTACAAAACCCTAAAAACTCCACCAAAAGGTTCCCAGAGCTGATAAAAGACTTCAGTAAAATTTTAGGATATAAAATCAATGTAAAAATACGAGTTGCACTTTCATATACCTATAAAGTTCAAGCTGAGAGTAAATTTAGGAACATAATCCCATTTACAGTATTTACACAACAAATGAAATACCTAGGAATACAGCTAATCAAGGAGGTGAAAGAACTCTACAAGGAGAACTTAAAAACATTGATGAAATAAATCAGAGATGACACAAACAAGTGGAAAAATATTCCATTCTCATTGATTATAAGAATCAATATTATTTAAATGGCCATAATGTCCAAAGTAATTTACAGACTCAACAGTATTCCTATCATACTATGAATGTCAATTTTCAAAGAATTAGGAAAAAATATTCTAAATTTAATATGGAACCAAAAATGTGCTCAAATAACCAAGTCAATCCTAAGTAAAAAGAACAAAGCCAGAGACATCACACTATTGACTTCAAACTATACTATAAAGCTACAGTAACCAAAACAGCATGGTACTGGTACGAAAGCAGACACATAGACGAAAGAAACAGAATAGAGAGCCCAGGAATAAAGCTACACACCTATGACCATCCGATCTTTTGCAAAGCTGACAAAAACAAACAACAAGGAAAGAACTTTCTACTCAATAAATGGCAGAGGGATAGCTGTCTAACCTTATGTAGAAGAATGAAATTGGAACCCTACCTTTCATCATATACAAAAATTAACTCAAGATCAATTAAAGATTTAAATAGTAAACTTCAATGTGAGATCTACTTATATAAATGCTTATGATAAAAATCCTAGAAGAAAACTGAGAATACCTTTCTCATCATCAGCCTTGGTGAAGAATTTTAGCAAAGTCCCCAAAAGCAATTGGAACAAAAACAAAAATTCACAAGTGGGACCTAATTAAACTAGAGAGTTTCTGCACAGCAAAAGAAATTTTTCAAGAGTAAATATAAAACCTACACAATGAGAGAATATATTCAGAATCTATACATCCAAAAAAAGTCTAATAATTAGAATCTATAAGGAACTTAAACCAACAAACAAAAAACAATCCCATTAAAAAGTGGGCAAAGGACATGAACAGACACTTCTCAAAACACATAAACACAAAAGAACAACAAACATATGAAAAAAATGCTCATAATCATTAATTCTCAGAGAGATGCAAGTCAAAACCACAATGAGATACTAACTCACATGAGACAGAATAGCTGTCATTGAAAAGTCAAAAAATAATAGATGCTGGTGAGACTATGGAAAAAAAGGAATGCTTATAATACACTGTTGGTGTAAATATAAATTCTTTCAGCTACTGTGGAAAACACTTTGGAGATATCTCAAAGAACTTAAAACAGAGTTACCATTTGACCCAGCAATCCCATTACTGGGTATATAAGCAAAAGAAAATAACTCATTCAACCAAAAAGAAGCATGCCCTCATGTTCATCAATGAGCTATTCACAACAGAAAAGACAAGGAATCAACCCAGGTGCCCATCAGTGGTAGACTGGATTAAAAAATGTGCTACATATACATCATGGAATACTATGCAGCATAAAAAAAGAATGAAATCATGTCCTTTGCAGCAACATGAATGCAGCTGGAAGTCATAATCCTAAAGGAATTAACACAGGAATGGAAAACCAAATACCTCATTTTCTTACAAGTGGGAGTTAAACATTGAGAACACATGTACATAAAGATGGGAAAATAGACACTGCAGATTACTAGAGAAGGGAGGGAGGAAGCTGACCATGGGTTGCAAAACTACCTATTGGGTACTGTTCTCACTATCTGGGTGACAGGATCTATACCTCCCAGAGCCTCAGCGTCATACAATATGTCCATGTAACAAACCGGCACATGTACCACTCGAATCTAAAATAAAAGTTGAAATTATTTAGAAATGGTGGTTTTCTAAATCTATCTTTCCCTCACATTTATTAGACAATGTTCTTTCATAAAGAAGAGCTTTCCAACATTAAGTAAAGCTATATGATTACTGCATAATATAGTGTTTTCTAGAAATGAATAATTATTTCTTTAATTTATTTCTTTATATATATATGTGTGTGTGTGTGTGTGTGAATGTGACAGGGTCTCGCTCTGTCACCCAGGCTATAGTGCAGTGGCGCAATCACAGCTCACTGCAGCCTCCATTTCCTGAGTTCAGGAAATCCTCTCACCTCACCTCAGCCCCCCAAGTAGCTGGGATGACAGGGGCACACCACCACACTTTGCTTTTTTTTTTTTTTTTTTAATTTTTAATCTTTTGTAGAGATAGGGTCTCACTATGTTACCCAGGTTGGTCTCCAACTCCTGGGCTGGAGTGATGCCCAGCCTTCCACAATGCTGAGATTATAGGCATGGGCCTTTTCAGTTACTTCTTTCAATTAACATTATTCTGTGTAAAAATATGGCACAATAGTCACATCAAATGGTGAAAATGTATGCTTAGTCTGATTGTGCTGACTTTCTCCTATTTTTAAATAATGATGACTTCATAGACTTATATATCTATTTACATTCTTCAATTAATTCTAGCATTTATTCTGTTTTTTAAATTACTGAAATATAGCATAGAGATAGAAAATTACACATATCGCTTAATGAGTTTTCGCAAAGTATGACACCTGTGTAACACCCAGATCAAGAAACAGAACCTTGGGAGCATCTCAAAAGTCCCTCTCATCCCCCATCTAGCCACCTCCCCCAAATACTTACTAAAATCACAAATTGATTTTGCCTGCTTTTGAAATGTATGAATATGAAAAATGTCAACCTGTAATACCTTGTCTCTGGGTCACTTCACTCAACATTGTATTTATCATATGTATTCATATTTGGGAATATAGTTGTGATTTTTTGTTTTATTACGTCAGTCTCATTTCATTGTTTTAAATATGTAACAAATTTACCTATCCACACTACTCTTGTTGGGATTGTGTGTAGCTTCCAGATTTGGGTGATTGTAAATACGGTGCTATTAATATTTTCGTATGCATCTTTTGTTTGATAGATGTGTGTTTTTCTATTATGCATATGCAAAATGTAGATATATATTTTATATGCTTGCAAATATGTACACAGATTTGTGTGTACATTTCAGTACTGTTATTAACACTATATGAGAGTCGAGTTCTGTATCCTTACCAACTTACTATAAGATCGTCTTTCTTATTGATTTACAAGCTGCTTATAGAATTTATTCTGAATAAAAGTCTTATTAAGATATACATATGACAATATCCCTACACATACGCTCACACACATTAACAGTGCTTCTTTTTCATTTTTTTTTTTTTAATTCTTTTTTTTTTTTTGAGACGGAGTCTCGCTCTGTCACCCAGGCTGGAGTGCAGTGGCCGGATCTCAGCTCACAGCAAGCTCCGCCTCCCGGGTTCACGCCATTCTCCTGCCTTAGCCTCCCGAGTAGCTGGGACTACAGGCGCCCGCCACCTCGCCCGGCTAGTTTTTTGTATTTTTTAGTAGAGACGGGGTTTCACCGTGTTAGCCAGGATGGTCTCGATCTCCTGACCTCGTGGTCCACCCGTCTCGGCCTCCCAAAGTGCTGGGATTACAGGCTTGAGCCACCGCGCCCGGCCTCTTTTTCATTTTTAACAATATTACAACCTTCAAATAATCCAATATTAAAAGTTTTCCCTCACAGTTTCTTTTTGTGTATGTGTTCCTACTCTGTGTTCATGAAGTATTGTCTTACATTTTTTATTTAAAAGCTCTACTGATTTATCATTCACATTTAGTTGTGAAATATCTGGAATTAATTTGTTGTTTTATAAATACATATCACTGGATTTATTAATATTTTTAGGATTTCCTGCTTTCTATTTAATCAATTTTTATGTTTGTTTTTTATTTCTCTTGACTAAATACCTAGAAGTGGAATTGTTCTGTCAATGTTTAACTATATAAATTCAGTCAAACTGTTTTCCAAAGTGATTGTGCCATTTAGGTTTCCAACAGAAACATAGGACAGCTTCACTCACTACCAACCCTCATCAAAATGTTGTATTGTAAATCTTACACATTTCCATGATTCTAGTAGATATGCAATAGTATTTAATTGTGGTTTAAATTGGCATTTCTTTAACAAATAATAATGTTGTGCCTTTTTACATACTTGTCATTTGTTTATGGTTTGCTGCCATACTTATTTAAATATTTAGTCCATCTTTTCATGAGGTTGTTTCTGTTCAAACTCTGGAACCCCCAGACTCAAGCTATCCTCTCCTCAGCATCCTTAGTAGCTAGGACTGTAGGCATATGCCACCACGCCTGGCTAATTGAACTGGCATTTTAGTTTGAAAGATTAAAGCCTATTTTGAACTTGCTCAAGGTACATTTGAATATCTATATTCATATCTATATGAAATAGAGTTTTAGCACTATTTTATGTTCTCTGAATAGAACTACTTTATATATACACATAACATATAATATATATTATATTTTATATATGTAAGTACTTATATATAGAATATACACACATACTATTTGTACATATACTATATATATACAGTGCATCTATCTATCTATCTATCTATCTATCTATCTATCTATCTATCTATGTTCTTTGTACTCGGTGGACTTTCTTTTTAGAAAAATTAAAATTTGATGAAGTATAAATTATCAACATTTCCACTTATAATTAGTACTCTTTGTCTCAAAATATTTGCTTGGAACAACTTGTTAAGATTTTAAGGTTTCTTATGCTTTTGATGTATAAATTTTGTAACTAGAATTTTTTAGTTGTTTTTGGCAGAAACATTGGCTTACTGCCAACACCGCTTTCTACCCAGGAGAAGAATTAATTTTCTCGGTTCTTAGATTTTCTATTATGCATAATACTTAATAGGAAGCTCTTTGAAAGAAACAAATTTTCCACCAGTTTTATATTTTATTGTTAAATAGTTATTATTTCATACCTGAGATTATATGACTACATATTCAAAAGATATTCAAGTGTACCTTGACCAAGTTCAAACTGGACCTTGATATTTCAAACTAAAATGCCAGTTCAATTAGCCAGGCATTCTGGAGTCCTAGCTACCACAGTGGCTGAGGATCAGATAGCATGAGCCTGGGAGCTCAAGGCTGCAGTGAGCCATGATCACCCCAGTGCACTCCAGCCTGGGTGACAAAGTGAGACTTTGTCTCAAAATAAATAAATAAATAAATAAACAAATAAATAAATAAGTTCAAAGTGAGGTTCAAGACAAGTTTCTTTCCACAGGTTTCCTATAGACTATAAAATATAATTTTAATGAAAATTGAAGAAACAATGTAGTACACAAGTAAAATAATAAAATATAACCATTCCAGTAGATAACCAACAGATTCTACCCAGTTGCCTGATAGTCACACTTCTGAACTGCAGAACCAAATATATGGGGATTCTAACCAAACTCTAGCATCATTTATTTAAGATTCAATAAAGGTTATTCTCATTACAGTAAGAAATATTATAGAATTATTCATGGTTTCAATGATAAAGTGAAAAAGAAAAGATTCTCTTAGCGTCTTTTGACCCAACCATTTGATGTTTTGTATTTCTACTCTTTTCTTTTATCTGTAGTACTTGGAAAACCATACTTAATTTCTGTATATCAAGTTTTGTAGCAGTAATATAAGAAATAGGTAAGTAATAAAAACAGTAAACAATGGTCATGTTTATTATTATTATTAGATAAGATAGAGAAAAACAATAAAGTGAATAAGTTAATTTGATGTGACATACATAAAATACTGGGTTCAGTTGTTTTTTTAACTACCAGGAATGATTTAGCTTTTGAATCTGGCCATTTCCACATTATAACATCTAGGTAAGAGTCCATCTGACAAAAGATGTTAATATTTTGAATCTGAATTAGAAACATATCACATATCTATGTGAACAGTTCATTTAATTTATGTGTAATGTAGATATTCAAGAAAATGCTAAAATAATACCTGCTCTTGTGTATACTCATGTGTAATCTTTTCAGAGAAATGTTCTAGAGGCTAGCAGTTACTCCCTATCATAACTATAGTCCTCTGAAAATCAGTAAAAAAAAAATTTTGATAATGTTTCTAATTCTATCTCTGCTTAAAACCCCATCAAGAAAAGAATTCAGAGCATTCATGAAAATATGTGGAAATTTTCATTAGTGAGGAATAGGTTTAGGTGCATATAAAACAATATTAATAATATCTTAGTTTAAACACATTAGAATTTATTCTCTCATGTTAAAAGTAAAGCAACTACCAAAGCCCCACAAACAAATAAACAGATTAGCAAGCAGTGCTGGGATAATATGATAGCTTTATGAAGTCATTCCACTCTTTTTACCTCTGCTATACTGACTTCCACACTCAAGGTTGCAGCACAGACTAATACAGCTAAAAGAGCCATAATATTCTGTTCTTCCAGGAATGAGGGAGGAATAGGAGAAGGAGGAAAAGTACTTCACTAAAAGGGATGAGTTAAACAGTTAGGGAAACGTCTTGAACGGGCCGGGGAAATGTGTTGAACGGGCCTTCCTGGATGTTGCACCTAACACTTCTGCTTATTAGACTATGTCTCATGGTCATACCCAACTGCAAAGGAAATTGGGAAGTACAGCCTGGGAAATGTGTCTGGGAAATAATAGGACAAAACATAGAATAAAATTGATTTGATGTATAAAGTTATGCATTAGCTACAGTTGACCCCTTTGCCAGTGCACATTCATAAATACCCTTACTTCTATAGATGTTTCTATAAACACATTACCTCTCAAAACCCAAATTCTCTTTTAGTTGCTACTACTAGACCCAGATCTGGACCTGTGTTCAGCCTTCCCAATCAGCATCAACTGACTACCTATCTGGCTAAAACTCATTGTTTTTACACTGATAGACAAGGAAGAACATGGCTCATTAAAACTTCCTTCTAGCATATTCATATATCAAAACATCATGTTGTACACCATAAATACAGTCTTCGACTTAATAATGGTTCAATTTATGATTTTTCAACTTTTCCATGGTGTGAAAGTTATTATAGTTCAATAGACACCTTACATCAAATTTTTAATTTTGATATTTTCCTGGACTAGCAATACTTTCTGGCAATCCTGGACAGTGGCAGTGAGCCACATCTCCCAGTCAGCCACAAAATCAGGATGGTAAACAACCAATATTTTATAGGGCGCCATGTTGTCAGTTGATTTTGCCCAACTGTAGGCTAATGTCAGCATTTTGAGCACATTTAAGGTTGGCTGATATCCAGCAGGTTAGGTGTATTAAATACATTTTCCTCTTATAATACTTTCAATTTATAATGGATTTATTGGGACAACCCCATTATAAGTTGAAGACCAACTGTATATAAATTTTACTTGTTAATTAGGATTTTTTTAAAGCTCCCCTCTATATGAAAGAGAAATAAGAAATATTCAAGAGTCTCTGGTTCCTGGCCGAGAAGAGTTTTGCCTCACTAACCATCAGTTACTTGATTATCCCCTAGCTTTGCTATCTAGAATGTTGTTTCTTGAGTATTATCCTCCATTGCCATATGAGAACTGGAGAGTAGATTATGTTTTTAGCAACCCGCCTTCTCTAAGCACAGTGAAACTTGGGGTTCTGTAGAGGTTTGGCAGATACCATCTTCTGCAAGATAGGATTGAGGCTTCTTCGACAATAGTTTCCTAAAAGTATTAATAAACTCAGAGTCTATATTGTTTTTGTCATCAAGTGTTTGAATAACTACAAACAAACCCTTTATCGTGATGTAGTTTTAAGCTTGCTGTCTGAAGCCTTTTCTTACTGTTTTTAGTGCTCTTACTATCCATCTATCGTAACTTAACGGCCAACAACACAAAGCCTTCTGAAATAATAAGCGATGATGGGAAGTAAATATTAAATTAATCTGTCAGTAGGCTCAGAACCTTGCACAATACACCACAAATTTTATCTGTTAAGGCTGCCACTAAATTTGCCAAGGCCCAAATTATGGCATTCTAAATTTCATATTACATAGATTTTGTATACAAGCTACATTTAGATGTTTTCTGCCATTGCTTAAAATAAATTATTTTCCTGATCTAGAAATGACAGTTGTATGCAGATAAAGGTGAGAGATTCAGGTGGCTTTTTTCTTACATTAACAGCACCCTCTTCTATCGGTTTAATACATTCAGTTTAAGAGATGGATTATCTTGTGGAGGATATGGAGTTGTTATGTCATCCAATTCTTGCTTCTTTCTTTTTTTTCACCACCAAGAATACTAGGGGTATTTCCCCTTTCCAGGTTACTTCTCTTTTTCCCAAAAGCAGTACTCTATCAAGACTGCCACCTCTAACCTCTTTCTATTTTTTTTTTTTTTTTTTTTTTTGAGACTGAGTCTGGCTCTGTCGCCCAGGCTGGAGTGCAGTGGCCAGATCTCAGCTCACTGCAAGCTCCGCCTCCCGGGTTTACGCCATTCTCCTGCCTCAGCCTCCGGAGTAGCTGGGACCACAGGCGCCCGCCACCTCGCCCGGCTAGTTTTTTGTATTTTTTAGTAGAGACGGGGTTTCACCGTGTTAGCCAGGATGGTCTCGATCTCCTGACCTTGTGATCCGCCCGTCTCAGCCTCCCAAAGTGCTGGGATTACAGGCTTGAGCCACCGCGCCCGGCTAACCTCTTTCTATTTTAAGATTGTTTTTCTTTATTCCCTCATACAAGAGTCATTAAAATACAGCCCAGGAACTAAACCCAGCCTACTGCCTATATTGGTAAATAAAGTTATTGGAACACAGTCATGTTCACTTTATGTATTTTGTATGAGTGCTTGCATGCTATAACAACAGAATTCAGTACTGCCAGAGACCATATAGCCTTCAAAGCCTCATCAATTTACTATCTGGTCTCTTGTGTAAAGAGGTTGGCAACCCCAACCTCTGTAAAGTTCACAACTTTACAGGTTAGTGAACCTGTCTTGCTGTTAAGTTACTGCATTGATATTCAGGTTTCACCAAGAGATGCTCCAGTATAAGACTGGATTTAGACCTCATTCCTGTGGGGAACAAAAGGGATGGCATCAGGCATTGAAATGTGCCTGTGAATATCATGGAAAGAAGAGCAGGTGTTGGAACCAGCAGGTTTATAGCTATATTCAAAATTTGCAGGCAGGTTCCCGATTCTATATTTTTCCTATAGTGACAGGGTATAGTGATCTTTTGGTGGCCCAGTTCTACAATGTGTGATTGGATGATTGCTTAGCTCATGAAAAAATTCCATATGTCATTTAATGCCTTGTAATAAATCATTTTCTACTTCAGCTATATGAAGTGGATTATGTACTCTATAACTGAAGCTTGACCAATAAAGGGAACTGTAAATGTGGTCCATATAAAATTAAAAGTTGCTACATCGAACATATTTAGCAACAGAAAGCATGCCTTATTTATTTTGAGGCTTATATATAAAAGATGCCTAAATTAATTATATACATTATAAAATCATATGTAGCTATAAATAATATAAATATACTTTTATATTAATATCAATATTTACATAAAGACATATTTATCATACTTATATCAATATATATTTGTGTAAATGTAAGTTTATTATGTAAATACCTATATATACTATATACAATAAGGATGTATATATAAGATTAAAATAAGATTATATGTGTAAGATTAAGATAAGATTACATAATCTTACTATATATAATTTACAGATATATCATCTATATAGATCATAAGATTATATGCCTATATATTATATATAATGCCTATAAATTATAATATGCACAAATAAATAATATATTAAAATATATAAATTATATGTAGCATATATTATTACATGAATTATGTTTATATAACATAATTTATAATTTATATATACATAATAATACATAATGTATAATTTATAATATATTACATTCTTTTATTTATATCTATACTATATATTTATAAACTGTGTATTTTATATAGTATTAATATATAATATATAAATTATATGTAACATATATAAATTGCATATGCATACATATGGAGTATTATATATGTATATATAACATATATATATCTTTATACCTTATACAAAAATTAACTCAAGATGGATTAAATACTTAAATGTAAAACCCAAAGCTAGAAAAAACCTGAAGAAAATCTAGGCAATAGCATTCAGGACATAGGCATGGGCAAAGACTTCATGACAAAATCACTGAAAGTAATTGCAACAGAAGCAAAAATTCACAAACGGAATCTTAAACTAAAGAGTTTCTGTACAGCAAAACAAACTATCATTAGAGTGAAGAGGCAGCCTACATAGTGTGAGAAAATTTTTGGAATCTATCCATATGACAAAGGTCTAATATCAAGTGTCTACAAGGAACTTAAACAAATTTTGAAGAAAAAAACAATTAACCCCGTTAAAAATTGGGCAAAGGACATGAACAAACACTTCTCAAAAGAAGACCTTCATGTGGCAAGCAAACATATATATGAAAAAAACTCAGCATCACTGATCACTAGACAACTGCAAATCAAAACCACAATGAGATACCATCTCACGCCCGTCAGAATGGTGATTATTAAAAAGTCAAGAAACAACAGGTTGTAGAGGAACAGCAACGCTATTACACTGTTGGTGGGAATGTAAATTAGTTCAGCCGTTGTGGAAGACAGTGTGGCGATACTTCAAAGATCTAGAACCAAAAATATCATTTGACTAATCAATCCCATTTTGGGTATATACCCAAAGAAATAGAAATCTTTCTATTACAAAGATACATGCATGCATATGTACATTGCAGCACTATTCACAATAGCAAAAACATGGAATCAACACAAATGCCCATCAATAATAGACTGGATTTTTTAAAAATGTGGTACATATACACCATGGAATACTATGCAGCCATAAAAAGGAAAAAGATTATGTCCTTTGCAGGGACATGGATGAAGCTGGAAGCCATTATCCTCAGCAAACTAACACAAGAACAGAAAACTAAACACTGCATGTTCTCACTTATAAGTGGGAGCTAAACAATGAGAACACATGGAAACTGAGAGGGGAACAACACACACTGGGGCCTGTCAGAAGGTGGGATTGGGGAGGGAGAGTATTAGGATAAATAGCTAATGCATGCTAGGCTTAATACCTAGGTGATGGGTTGATAGATGTTGCAAAGCACCATGGCCCACGTTTACCTATGTAACAAACCTGTACATCCTGCATATACATGTACCCTGGAACCTAAAGTAAAAATAAAAATAAAATAATTAAATAATTAAGAATACAATACATAATATATAAATTATGTTATATAAATTATATAAAAATAGATCTTATATATTATAATTATATAATGACTTTTATATAATATACAAATATAAATATTTAAATTTTATTTATAAATATTTAAATTATATAAAAATTATATTGTTATATATTACATATCTCTTAAGATTTTATATATATACAGCTTTGGGTGTCTTGTAGTGGGAGGGTTTTTGGTCTAATATATAGCCAGGAGAAAAATAAACTTCCAATTTTAGTAGCTATATTCTTTTGTATATCAATTCAATGTCCGGATATGATAACCACAAACTATGTTAAATAATGTTTAGTGAAGAATTTAGATATTGCTAAAAACATATCTCCAGTAGCTCTCTTTATTGGTACTCTTATGTTGCCAATTTGTGCACACTGAATTGTATTAACCACAAAATATATACATATTTATTTTTCTATCCACTAGTCTTAACTCTGAATTATGTAAGGCCTAATTCCTGACCCAATAATATAGGTGTCCGATACATGCTTATAGATAATGGGATTTATTTCTTAAGAATATAACCTGTGTGGAAAGGGAACATCACACACTCAGGCCGGTAGGGGGGTGGTGGTCTAGGGGAGGGATAGCATTAGGAGAAATACCTGATGTAGATGACAGGTTGATGGGTGCAGCAAACCACTATGGCACATGTGTACCTATGTAACAAACCTGTACATTCTGCACGTGTATCCCAGAGCTTAAAGTATAATAATAATACAAAAAGAATGTAACCTGTGTAAACTGAGGAATACACACACATGCACACACAGTAATATATGTAGTGGTCAATGCAATGTATGCATATACGAAAATATCCAGTTGCATACTCTAGATGTACATAATTTTTATTTGTCAATCATACCTCAAGAAATCTGGGAAAAATTTTGGATCAAATGAAACTTTTGTTTACTTATGTCAGAACCAAGTTATTTTTCCAGTAGGCTATCATTAATTTAGTGTTTTACAAAGCTGCATAAAAATTTTGATGTGTATGTGTTGGCTTTTGGTTGCTTTGAATAGAAAGAAATATGATTTTTATGGACAAGTAATAATTTTTTATTCATGGAATAGAGTGTGATGTTTTCATACATGTGTCTGTTGTAGAAATATTGAATGAAGCTGACGGGCTTACCCATCAACTCCTCTACTTATTTTTTTTGTGGTGAGAACATTTAAAATCTACTATTTTAGCAATATCTGCTTTTTGAGGGACCAAAACTTGAATCTCTTTAGTTATTCAAGGACATGCTTACCCTTTATTTATCAGTTAATTACTCTTCACATTAAACTGCTGCACTTCCTGAGACATTTAATCCAATTTTATCAAATCTCGTGAGATTTGCTAGTTTATAGTCACAAGATCATACAAAGCTGGTTCAAGATACTTTCAACCAGACTTGAGTATCATAAATGTTTTCCTGGGAAAATTGTCAACAGCCTCTGTGTTTCTTTTCTTCTTTTCTTTTCTTTTCTTTTTTTTTTTTTTTTTGAGATGGTCTTGCTTTGTTACCAAGGCTGGTGTGCAGTGGCACAGTCTGGGCTCGCTGTAGCCTTGACATCCTGGGCTCAAGTGATCCTCCACCTCATCCTTCCGAGTAGCATAGGGTATAGGCACATGCCACCATGCCCAGCTGCTTTTTTTTTTTTTTTTTTTTTGGTAGAGATGGGGTCTTGTCATGTGGCCCAGACTGGTCTCCAGCTCCTGAGCTCAAGCAATTTGTTTGCTTCAGCTTCCCAAAGTGCTGAGATTACAGTTTTGAGCCACCATGCCTGGTCAAATAGCCTTTGTATTCTAAGTACCCAAAGTTCAATTAAGATTTTTAGGAAATATATGGATTTCCTCATGTTTTAACAGATATTTCTAATTAAATTATAATATGATGAATGTCTTCTTCTTTTCTAACATGTTAAACAATTTAAAAAAGAAACAAAACACAAAGCCATATGGAAAATGTTACTCAATGAATTTCTTCTTAAACATTTTTTATTTTGTATAGAATGTCTTTCTTCTCTTTATCTGTATTATGTAAAAATTATTGTTGATTAGAGGACATTATGGTTAATAGATTGAGTAAAAATTGAACTATAGATAGGTATAGATATACCATAGGAAAGTGAACTGCACTTAACATGTAATTTAATTTCTTAATTTCCAAGTGACATTAAATATCCCATGTTTCATCATCAACCTACCCTTAAATGAGTACAAAATTTTAGCATTTCTAATCACTTTAATTTTATTTAAAAATTATTGAAATGAAGAGGATATTTTCATAATGTGCTGCATGATTTTGGACCTGCAATTGTGAACATGAAAATAATTTGAAGTTTAAATTTTGGTTTGGAAAGTCACAACATATTCCAAAAAAAATTTAGAAATTAAATATTAATACAATACTATACGTTCTCAGTTATATCTCACTGACAGCATAGACTTATTTATTGGAGCTGCTATAATTTACCATTAGGCATTTTCTTTGTATTTAGTAATCTGATTTAACTTTAAGGAGTTTTAGCTGTCATTTGAGCACAACAATGATATTTAGTTTGATTTTCTTTTATTACATTCAGTAGAGAATTTACTTTGTGTGTTTTCATTTCTCTTTATTTCCCAGAGTTTTGTTTGTTTGTTTGTTTTTCTTTTTCTTTTTCTTTCCTTTCTGTTCAATTGTTAAAGCACAGCAAAAGCTGAAAGAGGGTCATGAGAGCCCACTTTTGGAGAAAGCACTACTATTCAGACATACATGCACACTCACACAATTCTGCCTGTTTTGCAGTGTTTCCCAATAGTTGTGATATTTTCAAAGTTAGGTTTTTCTAAGTTTATAAAGCTGTGCGATACAGGCTGAAGTCATAGGCATGTGCACGCGCTCGTGTGTGTGTGTGTGTGTGTGTGTGTGTGAGAGAGAGAGAGAGAGAGAGAGAAAGGGAGAGAGAGAGAAAGGGAAAGAGAGAGAATTAAAGACAGCTAAAGGGAGAAGTGGAAGGCATTTTAAGTTGTAAACTAAATTGATAGTGACTAACTTTTATACTTGCTTGCTGCTCATTGGTATCTTCCATATAAACTGCCATAGACCTTGAAAGCATTTAAAATCTATTACGCATATTAAATAAAATAAAGCAGAAGTAAATTAAAAATAAAATAAAAACTTTTGGTAATGTCAGCATGATAATCATTTAAATCTCAGTTTAAATTATTTTATAGTGTCTATGGCAGATATCAAAAATTTGGATAATTTAAAGATCAATTTTTAAAAGGGAGATATATAAATCATTAAAGCATTTGTTCAAGTTTTTCACTCATTTATTGATTTTATAAACTTTTTTAACTTTTGTTTTAGGTTCATGGCTGTATGTGCAGGTCTCTTATATAGGTAAATTGCATGTTACAGGGGTTTGGTTGTACAGATTATTTTGTCTCCCAGGTAATAAATGTAGTATCCAATAGAGGTTTTTGTAATCCTCATCTCCTCCCATCCTGCACCCTCAAGTAGGTTCCGGCATCTGTTGTTCCCTTTTTTGTGTCCATATGTACTCACTGTTTAGCTCTCACTTATAAGTGAGAACATGCAGTATTTGATTTTCTTTTCCTGTGTTAGTTCACTTAGGATAATGGCCTCCAGCTCCATTCATGCTGCTGCAGAGGACATGATCTCATTCTCTTTTATGGCTTTGTAGTATTCCATGGTATATGTGTACTACCTTTTCTTTTTCTAGTCTGTCACTGATGGACACTTAATTGATTCCATGTCTTTGCTACTGTGAATAGTGCTGTGATGAACACATGCATGCATGTGTTTTTATGGTAGACTGATTGATGGTCCTTTGTGTATAAATTCAATAATAGGATCACCGGGTCAAAGGATAATTCTGCTTTGAGTTCTGTGAGAAATATCCAAACTGCTTTCCACATGGCTGAACTAATTTACATTCAAATCACCTGTGTATAAGTGTTGTGTTTTCTCTGGAACCTCACTAACATCTCTAATTGGTTGACTTTTTAATAATAGCAGCTCTGACTGGTGGGACATGCTATCTTACTATGGCTTTCATAATGATTGCTGGTATTGAGCTTTTTTTTTTTCCATAATTTTTTGGTCACTTTAAGGGTTCTTTTGAGAAGTATCCACTCATATCCTTTTGCCCACTTTTTAATGGTATTGCTTTTTTTGCTTGGTTGTTTAAATTCCTTATAGATTCTAGATATTAGACTTTTGTTGGATGCATAGTGTGGAAATATTTTCTTCAATTCTGTAGTTTGCCTGTTTTCTCTATTGATAGTTTCTTTTCCTGTGCAGAAGCACTTTAATTAGATCCCACTTGTCAATTTTTGTTTTAGTTGCAATTGTCTTTGGTGTGTTTGTCATGAAATCTTTGCTTAGTTATATGTCCAGAATGGCATTTCCTAGGTTATCTTCCAGGGATTTTACAGTTTTAGGTTCTACATCTAAGTCTTTAATCCATCTTGAGTTTATTTTTGTATGTGGTGTAACAAAAGGGTCCAGTTTCAATTTTCTGTATATGGCTAGCCAGTTATTCCAGCTCCATTTGTTGAATAGGGAGTCATTTCCCCATTGCCTGTATTTGTTGAGTTTGTGGAAGATAAGATGGTTGTAGGTGTGTGGACATTTTTTTCTGGGATTCCTATTCTGTTCCATTAGTCTATGTGTCTGTTTTTATACCAATACCATGCTGTTTTAGTTATTGTAGCCTTGCAGTATAGATTGAAGTTAGGTAATGTGATGCCTCTGGCTTCATTCTTTTTGTTTAAGATGGCCTTGGCTATTTGGGCTTTTTTTGGTTTCACATAAATTTAAAAATAGATTTTTCTAATTCTTTGAAGAATGTCATTGTTAATTTGATAAGAATAGCATTGAATCTATAAATTGCTTTGGGTAATATGGCCATTATGATAACATTGAGTCTTCCTATCCATGAGCATGGAATGTTTTTCCATTTGTTTGTGTCATTTCTGATTTCTTTGAGCAGTGTTTCATAATTCTTATTGCAAAAATCTTTCACTTCCCTAGGTAACTCTATTCCTAAGCATTTTATTTTTTTGTGGTTATTTTAAATGAGATTACGTTCTTGATTTGACTCTCAGCTTGGATCTTGTTGGTGTATAGGAATGCTACTGATTTTGGTACATTGATTTTGAATCCTCAGACTTTGCTGAAGTTGTTTATCAGATCAAGGAACTTTGGGGCAGAGACTATGGCTTTTCTAGGTATAGAATCATATCATCTGCAAATAGGAATAGTTTGACTTCTTCTCTTTCTATTTGAATACCTTTTCTTTCTCTTGCTTGGTTGTTCTGGTCAAAACTTCATAAAACTTTTACAAAATGTATTGTAAATGCTGTGTTAAGAGTTAGGTACTCTTTGGGACCTTATATGAGTTCTGTCTTCAAGCTGTGCTTTTAAACTTTGGTTTCTAGCTGGGAGATAGGTTAAAAAATACAAGCATAATAAAATAATGAAATAAATAAAACAATCATGCCTTCCCATAAGTGGTGTAAAGGAAGAAAACATAGTCTTGAAATAGAAAGTAAATTGCCCGTTTGAGGTGATCTGCATTTGACAGAAATGACTGAACTCTGGTACTCTTTCCATACACAGTCTTTGGTGGGGGGATACCTAGGAACAAGTTGTCTCAGCTTAAAAGCTGAAGAAGGTTTTGGAGTCATTGAAGCTGAAGACTATCAGCTGCTTTCACTCCTCATAGTCAAATGGAATTACTAATTTGAAAGGATATCTGAGTGGCATATTTTCATGACTACTTACAAACTAAGAGTTTGGTAGGCCAGGCATGGTTGCTCACACCTGTAATCCCAGAGCTGTGGGAGGCGAGGTGGGCAGATCACCTAAGGTCAGGAGTTCGAGACCAGCCTGGCCAATATGATGAAACTCCGTCTCTACTAAACATACGAAAATTAACCAGACGTGGTGGCATGTGCCTGTAATCCCAGCTACTCAGGAGGCTGAGACAGGAGAATTCTTGAACCTGGGAGGTGGAGGTTGTGGTCAGCCGAGTTCATGCCATTGCACTCCAGCCTGGGCAACAAGAGTGAAACTCCATCTCAAAAAAAAAAAAAAAAAAAAAAAAAAAAAAAAAAAAAAAAAGAATTTGGTATACAAGCTTTAGAGTTGCTTGGATGCTGAGTAAGAATATGTAAAATGTAAAAATTAAGGAATGAATTTATCAACAGAGATTTATGAAGGGAAACAAGTTGTGTAGCAGTTAAACTGGTTTGTTTGTTGAAGATATTGTGTGTACAGTGTTTTTTAAATTTCTTTCTTCAATTTTATAAAATAGTAGATAGTGCAGAATTTTTGGTCACCAATGGGACAGCAGAGAAGTGAATGAAATGCAAAGAATAAGAAATCATAAAAATACACAAGATTAATTCACAGAAGAAGATAATTAGGCCCAGAACAGAAATAGAGAAAATGGAATTTAATATGACAAGGAATAGTTATTTTATTATATTGAGGAGGAAAAGAAGTTGAGTACATTTGCAAGGGAAAAAGTAAATTTGTTGGTGCAAATATAAGAGGATTTCAGATTTTGCGCTTACATTTTCTCAGTGGATTATAAGACAGAAACATGAGCTGTGAGAGGAGGAACCAATTCTCATCCCAAAAAGTAAGAAAGCAAGCTACGAGTAAATAACAGTTGGTTTTCAGATAGTATTTAATGGCCAAATAAAATCTGTGAACTTAAATAATAAATATGGTTGAGAGTTTGTAAGGCGTTATCAATGGGAGATGAGATAGGCAAGGGGATTTCAAAACCAGCTGTAATGATGGACAACAGATTATCATTCATATTATTGTGAAGTCAAATAATTTTAGTTGTAAATGCACTAGAACAAGTTGTCTGGAAAGGTAAGAGATGCTTGGTGTAGACAGTAAAATATTTGCTTAGAGATTTCAAAATGATTCACTCTGTTGTAAAACTGGAATGGCTGGCTGAGGTGGGATGGAAGAAAATGTCATTAGAAATAAGAACACCAAGGAATGAACAAGCCCTGGAACTGACAGGTCATCTTCCAAGATGACAGGAGCAGGCACTAAAATAAAGATTGTTATCCAGGAGCTAAAATCTTTAAGAAATGAAATGGAATGGCTAGATTAGATTGGTTAAGGTCAGGGACTGTCAAGAGGGATAGATGGTATCAGGAGTAATGGATGATATCACACATACTTTGAGGAGCAGTATTGATTTATTTTATTACCCCCACTCCCACCTCACCCAGCCAAGAGGTGAAGAAATGAAATGCAAAGCATAATGGGGAACCAAAAGGTCACTAATCTTATCTTGCATTTGCTTTTTGCTGGGCGTCAAGTCCATGATGTCACTGATACTTGGATAAACTTCAAAAACTGACAGTGGCAGAAACAAAAAGAGGAAAAAATGTCTAGATGCAGTCTTTGTAAGAAAAAAAGACTCTACTGTGTCTGGCTGAGTCATCCAATTTTAGAAGTTAGTCTACATTCTTAATTTCACCTATGAGAAAACCAAAGCATGTACAAAATAAGTGATTCTCAAGTGCATACAACTTGTTACTAGCAAAGTCTGGAGTAACCTTAGGTTTCTGATACTCAGTCCATATTCTTTCCTCTAGTTGGGTTTATTGTCCTGTCAGGAGGATTTACAGGAGACAACACATGTGCTAGATTCATTTTACTGTATACTATAAAATATATAGAAAGCAGTAATTAATGGTTCCTTTGTTGTCGAGAGTGCTTTTCCATAAGCGTTCTGGACAAGGAGGAAATAGTGACCGCTCTAGTATGCATACATTATTTGAATATAATAATTTTTAATTCAAAATTCCATGGCATTTACACAATTTGATGCTTGCAACTGGTTGTTTTAACAATTTTGTTTCTATCTGAAAAAGGCCTCTCCCTGGCTGAAGGTAAGAGGGAAGAAAACACGATGTTTTCCTTATTTGTGGTTTAGAGACTGATCATAACATTGCTCCATCTATAAGTAAGCTTCTACGAGAGTCCCAGAAGTCCTGCCACAAGTCCACTGTCACAGTTTATTGGCTAATCAGCAAGAAATTGAAATCTTGATTGGCTTTATTTGTTGGCTGATTGAAACACTGAGATAGGAAGTAGTGGACAGATTAATTAATTTGTGCTGGGAATCCAAAGTTAATCTAAGGAATGCTGTCACTTTGATTGATGGCTGTGGGAGAGAAGAAGTCTTTAAAAATCCTCATGAATCGTCACTCTGTAAGCACATAAATACAAGGTTTTGTCCATGTAACTGATTGAATTCTACTGAACGATACTGCATACTAATGTTTATGTGTGCATAACAATTACCCACTTTTTAATAGTGGACTACCTAGGATATAGAAGAATAGACAAAGTATATCAATAAAAACAAACAATTGCATCTGTAAACACTGTCATACTCAAGAAATATAAAGTGCCACTTTACTAATATATTATCTACACAATTCTTGTGGAATGTTTTAACTTGATTGTCAAAATAATTTATTTTGCAAGTTGGTACTACCTTCTACTTACACACCTATAATTGCTGGGTAGTGTTTTTTTTCCTAAAACTATCAAAGCAAAGCTTTCATGCTTACACAATCTGTAAGAAAAGTTAAGAAGTATGTGTGCTTATTAATTTTTCACCTTGCTCATGGCTTTCTGCTGAGCAATGGAGAGAAGAGAGAATGAAAATTATATGAACTTTGATAGATTGAATTACTTTTCTGCAAATTATAAACACGCTTAAAGATGAAGTATCAGTAAGGGACCTTCATATTTTGTATCTATAATTTTCTGATGACCACAAAGGTGAAAGAAAATTAGAATCACAGATTTACCATTTTTCTCCAAGTGCAACCTTATTCCTTTATTTTATAAATAAAGGATCTAGGTTACAGAATGTTTTAATTTCTTGCAATTACTCGCCTCAACTAATGATATCCTGGGAGTTGTTTCTGGTTTTTTTTTCCTACATCATAAATTATCCCCTCTTTTCATAAAAGGGAAAAGAGATCTCAAAAATCAGAAAAATAAAATTGGAGGAAGAGAGTTCATATATCACCATTTGATCATTTAACAGGCATTTGTGGACCACCTAAAACTATCAGCACCTATGCTAGATAATGTGCTAGGAATTGTATAAGCAAATAAGCCTCGGCTTTACGGGCTTAGAAGAAGAAGAAGGAAGTAAACACATAAACACATATATGAGAAAAGTTTGAGTAATATGCATAGATTATTTCCTGCGGAAAACTGTCAAGAAAGCTTACTGCTTTGTGGTTTTTGTTTTGTTTTGTTTTGTTTTATTTTATTTGTTTTTTTTTGTTTGTTTTTTTTTGTTTTTGTTTTTTTGAGATGGAGTCTGGCTCTGTCGCCCAGGCTGGAGTGCAGTGGCGCGATCTCGGCTCACTGCAAGCTCCGCCTCCCGGGTTCACGCCATTCTCCTGCCTCAGCCTCCCGAGTAGCTGAGACTACAGGTGCCGCCACCTCGCCCGGCTAATTTTTTGTATTTTTAGTAGAGACGGGGTTTCACCGTGTTAGCCAGGGAGGTCTCCATCTCCTGACCTCGCGATCCACGCGCCTTGGCCTCCCAAAGTTCTGGGATTACAGGCGTGAGCCACCGCGCCCGGCCAAAAGCTTACTGTTTTTAATATACTCTTCCTAAGTGTTCTTACTAAATAATTTTTACCTCTCCCGTTTCTGGCTTTTGCCAACTGTTAAAAAGATAAAGTGTGAATAGAAATGAACTTGCATTTTAAAATTATTTTAGGGATATTTGAGTCAAAGTGTCCCATCGAATGTGAAAAGTACAGCTCCTGTTACTGAAGTCAGAGTCATTCAGGCGTTCCATTTTTGGGGTAGAGAGAACTGTTATTCTAAACATTGTCTTCCATTTATTTCAAACCTTTATATTCTCTTTTGCTGGAAGTGTGTCTCAGAGATCTTCCCTGGGTGGTTCCTGGCTTAGCTTCTCTGCATTTTTCTGTCTTTTCTCTTCCTTTAAGTCCACTTACAGGGATGTAAATACATAAAGATCTAGCATGTCGCCTCTGAAACTTCTAATTTAGAAAATTCAACAAGAAAATGTAAGAAGAAATATATAAAGTCTATTTTATATGTAGTCACATTTATAAGTAAACTGAAAGAAGTATGTTGTTCATAATGAAGAAAATAAAGTTCAACTTTTTTTTGTTGTGAGCCTTACGTAGAAAAGATGAGGAAATTTAGAACAAAAGCAATAATAATATCAACAACAAGAATAGTAATGTAATGAGCTATGAGTTATCTCCATGTGTCAGGAAGGACTTGTGTGTATTAGCTCATTTGATCTTAATAGGACTATGAGATAGGCATTATTAAATGTAAACTCCTCAAGTCTTCCCCACTTAATTTACAGGGCTGATGTGAAACATCAAAAACAATAAACAAATTATCTAAAAAGTGATATCCAAATGTTGAAGATAATGGTTTTAGTCCTGATGCAGGAGCTTTGAATTTAAACCTACCTTTATGATGGCTCTAGAAAGTCTTTTCTGTGAGAACTGTACTATTAAAAGTGATACCCTTTAACAGCGAATGCTGGTGATGAAGTGGAGCAACATTTCATTCTCTGCACTGCTGATGGGAATGAAAAAAGGCACAGCCACTTTGCAAGATAGTCTGGCACTTTAAAACCAAATATACTCCTACTGTGTGACCCAGGAATCACACTTCTGCACACAAACAAGGACATCTATAGAAGCTTTCTTTATTTCAGTAGTCCCACCTTACTCATGGGGGATTCATTCCAAAACCTCCGGTGGATACCTAAAACTATGGATCGTACTGAGCTCTGTTGGTACTATATTTTCCCATACATACATATCTGTGATTAATTTATAAATTAGACACAGTAAGAGATTAATAATAACCATCAAATAGAACAATTGTAACAATATAATCTAATAAATGTTATGTGATTGTGGTCTCTCTCTCTCTCTTCTCTTAGTGTACTTACCTCTTTCAGGCTCCCCATTGTCAACTGTGGGCAATTGAAACTACAGAAAGTGGAACAGAGGATAAGCTGGGGGAGACTACTGTGTTGCCAAAACTTGGAAGCAACCAAGATGCTCTTCAGTAGACAAATGAATAATTGTGAAACCTCCACACAAAGAAATGTTATTCATTGCTAAAAAGAAATGAACTATCAAGTCATCAAAAGGCATGAAGGAAACGTAAATGCATATTACTTAGTCAAATAAGCCAATCTGAAAAGGCTACATACTATATGATTCCAACTATGTGACACTCTCCAAAAGCATTACTGGAGATACCATAAAAAGATCAATAGTTGTCAAGGGTTTGAGGAGAGGGAAGCATGAATAAGTGGAGCACAGAGGAATTTGAAGGCAGCAAAACTATTCTGTATGATACTGTAATGGTAGATACATGTCATGTACATTGTCAATACCCACAAAATGCACACTAAGAGTAAATCCCAATGTAAACTCTGGACTTCGACTGATGATGATGTATCCATTTAGGTTCATCGGCTATAACAAATGTATCCCTCTGGTGTGGGTTGTTGAGGCAATGGGGGAGGTTATGGGTGTGTGGGAGCCAGGGGTTATATGAGAACTCGCAAAATTGAATGGAAATTCAATTTTGCTGTGAACCTAAAATTTTTCTAAAAACAAAATCTATTCCAAAATAGTTGTGTCACTTTTGGGATTTATATGATGCTTCAGACATTTTTAGCTTTTTCTATTTGTCATTTCTGGTGATACAGTTTTGATTGTAAATACAAATTTACTTCATTTCAAAAAAGTGAATATATTTTCAGCTTTGTTTTAAATATCAATGTGAAGCATAGGAACATTAGAGTCAAGTTTAAATTTTCATGTTATTTTATATGCTTACCACAGCTGTTGTCTTTTTATAAAAATAGTTATTGAAGTATAATTGATGTACAATAATTAAAAGCATACAAATAAACCCAGCTTTATATATGTGTATAACGGACATATCATCCTAACGATGATGATAAATAATGTGTCTTTTACCCCAAAAGATTTCCTCAAACGCTGTATTAATCCCTATGTTTCTTTTCTCCCTGGTTCCACTCAATTCCATATGAAAACTGATGTAGTTTATGTCACTACAGACTAGTTTGGTTTTCTTGGGTTTTGGTAAATAGAATTGTAAAGTATTCACTGATATTTTGTGTGTAGTTTCTTTCACTCAGCATAACTAAGGTAAAGTATATTGGTGTTATATATGTCAATAGTTAATTATATCTTATTATTAATAGTATTCTTTGTATGAGTATGCTATAAATTGTTTACTCACATTTTGGTGAACAGTTAGAGTTATTTCCAATTTTGGCGTATTTTAAATAAAGCATCTACAATCATCTGTGCACAAATCTATGTATGGACATATTCTTCTATTTATTTTGAATAAAATCCAGAATTAAAGTGACTGAATCATATGGCTGATGCACATTTTACTTTTTGAGAAAATGCCAATTTTTTTGCCAAGTGCAACATTTTATACATCCACTAGCATTTTAGCAGAGTTATAGTTTCTCCATGTCTTTAACAACACATTGTATGGTTAGTCTTATTAATTCTAGTCATTTTAACATATGTAAACAGAATCTTGTTGCAGTTTTCATTTACATTTATTTAATTCCTAATACTATTGAGCATCTTTTCTCATGCTTATTTGTCATTGGTTTATCATAGCTAATGAAATGTATGTTCAAACGTTTGCCCTTTTTAAAAGGTTGAGTTTTAGAAGTTCTTTGTGTATTCCACATACATCTCTTTTATCAGATATTTGATTTGCAAATATTTTCTCCCAGCTTGCTTTTTCATTTACTTGCTATTTTCTTTCTATTTAATTCATTTGTTCTTGATTATCTTTATTTTTCTGCCTTCTTGGATTAATTAGGTACTTTTTATGATCTAATTTTATTTTCTTCATTGGTTTATGAGCTACAACTCATTGTGTTATCATTTTAGTGGTTGTTTTAAGGTTGATTGTAAATATTTTTAACTTATCAGAGTCTTCCTTAAAGTAATATTCTACCTTATTCTATGTATTATTCAAACTTTACTGTGTTTTTTTATTTCTTTTTATAGATCCATATTGCCATCTAATACCATTATCCTTCTACTTGAAAAACTTTCTTTACTCCTTCTTATAGAGTGGGTCTATGGGTGATTATTAACTCTTTCAGCTTTTGTATATCTGAAAGTGTTTTGCTTCATTTTTGAAAGATATTTATGCTAGATGTGGAATTCTAGATTGACAGTATTATTTCTATCATTATTCTAAAGATCTTGAATAACTGTTTTCTCATTTGTATTGCTTCTGTTGAGAAATCTTCTATCATACTGATTTTATTTCTGGTTTAGCTTAAGTTTTTCTCTTTCTCCCTGATTTTGGACATTCAGATTATAGTGTGAGTAGTAGGTGCAATATGCTGTGATGAGGTAAAATTGTCTTCATTTATTTTATCTTCAGGTTTTTTATCTTTTTCAATCTGTGAGTTTATAGGTTTGATCATGTTTGAAAATTATTTTTGACCATTATTTATTCAAATTTTTTTGTGTCTTCTTTTCTGTATTCTCCTTTGGTCCTCGAATTAGACATTAAAGTTGCTTAAAGTTGTCACAGTTGTCTGTGTTCAGTTTTTTGTTCGTTTGTTTTATAGTTGAATTTTCTATATATTTCATTTTAGATAGCTTGTATTGCTATGTTGTCAAGTTAACAGTTTTTTCCCCCTTTCGTAATACCTAGTCTGCTAATAATCCCATCCAATATATAATGTTTTTCAACTCAAAGATTTTAGTTTTCAGTTATAGGTGTTCAATTTGGACCATTTGGGGGATTAACTTTCCATCTCTGTACTTATCTCTTTGACAATATAGAATGCAGTATAATTGTTTAATGTCCTTTTCTACTAATTCTAACATCTGTGTCAGTTCTGGGTAAGTTTTAATTAATTGACTTTAAAATCTCATTATAAGTTATGTTTTCTTGTTTCTCTAGATATTAATCTTCTGTCCGTATCAATCACTGTAAATACTGCTGGGAAGAGCTGAATATTTACTTTAATAATAATATTTTTATTTTATATTATATTTTATAAAGCATTGTTTATATTAGCTTTCTTCTAGGATACACTAAAGTTACTTACAAAGAAAAAAAAAGTTGATTTATTAGGCAAAACCAGAGAAGCATTTAATCTAGGTCTAATTACTCCCCATTACTGAGGCAAGACCTTTCTTAGTTCTAGCCAATTCTCTGTGAATTTAGATATATTCTAGTCTAATTGGTTGAAACAGTTATTATTCCACTTTGTATAGAAGGCTAAGAGATCTTCCTTTCAATGTTTTTCATACTTCTTTCCTTAGATTCAGAAAGTTTCCTTACTTGCATGCTTTTTGATCATTACTATGCTGAAAGTTCCATTTGGACTCTCTATAGATCTCTCGGGTTTTTATTTTGTGCACCTTTCTTCTAGCTGTTACTTTGTCTTACAAACTTTATCTATCTTAACTGTCTCTCAGAGATTCCTTTGCTGTCTCATGTCTAGTGCCTTGAATACTATCATTTTAATGTTTTGTCTGTTTACTGTTGGGGATTTGTTTCAGGTGAGAAAATAAATCCAGTCCCTGATTTCATCTTGACTGAAGTATCTACTCTTGTATTTTAATACACTTAGAAGACAGGGTTTATGATAGCTTCTAGTCTGTGAGAAAATAATTGTGTAACAAAAGCTCTGAGCCATTAAAGATAATGGTGGAAAGAAAGTTTAAGCAAAAAACTAAGCAAAATGCAATCTATATTTGAAAAGACACAGTCATATAAAATGTCTTGGACTTGAGAAAAAGAAGAAAATAACTTCATAAATACATAAATAAAAGAAAAACAGAAATGTATAAACGTTCTGTTTTTTAAAAAAACGTTTATATCTAGCATGTAAATTGACAAATAGGGGTTATTTTTGAATAATGTATAAATACAACTAGTTTTGCAATCAATACATCAAAATCTATTGGTTTTCTACATTGTTTGCAAGGATGGTGAACTCCATCAATTATCTCAAACACCATATCTAACACAAACACACAAAATGTAACTGGGGTATATAAAATTAGAATCCATTTTCTAAAATATTATCTTCATTGGTAGTTCAAAAAGCAAACCTTATACCCTGATTAGTATTGTGAAATGTGTTATATGTAAAATACCAATTAAATTACTGGAACAGTTGAGAATATATTTTTCTTATCACTAATGCTATTTATTTTACTTATTCCTTTTATTTCTAACCTCTGAAGAAAAACCAGGGTGTAAAGAAAGAAAACTGTATCTCTAAGAGCATTTGGTTTGAAATTTGACTTCCAATATATTTCTGCATGCACAATTATTTTACTGCTATTAAAAAGTGAATCAATACTAATATATTGATAATATTGTCAATAGTTACTGTTCATCATCAAACATTTCACTGACATTAAAGAATGCAAAGATACATCTCAATGTCATAAGTAGCCAGTGTGCATCAATTACATCTTTTCATTGCATTGTCATGTAAGTTGTGGTGCATGTAATTTCACAGTATATAAAGCCTATAACAATTTTACATAAATAGGAAATGAGTCTTACATATAAGATTTTCTGTATCTTTTTCTTTCTGCCTTGGAAACGTTCTAAATTCATTTGACTGAGATGTAATGAAAAATCTATTCACTGCAACGAAATATATAAAAAAAACATAAAAGTTCAAAAAACCTAATTTATGTTTTTACAACCTGATTACAGACTCATAAGTAGAAATCACAAATTAATGTTCAATTTTAATATTTCAAATGGCAGAAATTTTGTTTAACTCTTAACAAATATCAACTTACATAACATCTGGAGATTTTCTCTTTCAAACAAATAAAAGGTAAAATTCAGACCTTAGTGAAGAAAAAAAAATCTTCCTAAGCTGTGCATTGATAATTGAGATTATTTAAAGTTGTAGTGACACCCCACTAATGTATCATAAGAATAATGGGAATTCCCAAGTAACTTGGCAAAGAATGTTTGTTCCCCATAGAGATGCTTAA
The DNA here is from genome assembly GCF_043159975.1 of Macaca nemestrina. Taxonomy (NCBI): domain Eukaryota; kingdom Metazoa; phylum Chordata; class Mammalia; order Primates; family Cercopithecidae; genus Macaca; species Macaca nemestrina. The sequence continues at coordinate 80,068,340 of NC_092128.1, read as the reverse complement.
GTTTGACAACAAGCAGAGCATTTAGGGACCACCCACATTTCAAGACATTACATCTTTAGAGCATTACAAAAAATCACAGAAAAATACAGTGTTTTCCATCACTAATACTGTAAACTATCAATGTTCTTCCTAATATTAAAGAGAAGTTAACCTTGGTGAGTAGAAAAGAAAGGCAAATAAGAAAGCGAAGCAAACATTTTCCTTTCTGTGTATTTGTTCATTTAGTGGCAATAATCAGAATAATTTTTGTAACTGCAATGGTTCTTTTATTTTCTTTTTTTATTGTTGTTAAAAAAGTCTCTCATGTACTATATTAAACTTTACTTTGTTACAATGTGTACTAGTTTAATACCAAATTAGAATGCTAATGATTAAAATAATGAATTCAGAATCTCACTGACAGCCATCCAGAGCACTTAAAACACCAAACAGTAATAAGACTGTGATCATTTTAAAATGAGTCCACAAATTCCTTTACAATCTTTCAAAAGATGGAACCTAATTACCTTCTCTTTTACTGAGGGCCAGATGTACTGACTCATTGACTCACTTCTAATAAACAGAATGTGGTGGAAGTGACAATGTGTGACTTTCAGGATTAAGTAATAAAATATATGTAACCTCTCTTTCTCTCTCAAGAGAAAATGAGCTGCCATGTTGTTAAAATACTCAAGCAGTCTCATGGAGAAACCTACACAGCATGAAACTAAGAAGTAAAGCTTCCTAACAACAGCCATCAAAGAAGGAAACTGGACTGCTTGCAAGCAGCCATGTGAATGAGACATTTTGGAAACTGCAGCCTCAGCCCACAACTGGACTGCAGCCTTATAGTAGACTCTGAGCCAGAACCACCCAGCTAAGCTGCTCTCAAACTCCTGACCTACAAAAGCTGTGAGATAATGCTTGCAGTTCCATGCTACTAAGTTGTGAAGTAATTTGTTATATAACAATAGATACGTTAAACATACATCTTGCATTTAAAAATATAAAATCACTTTTTCAAAAACGCTTTCTTTTCTCAATACAACTGTCTCATTAGAATATCCTACATATATGATCTGAGACGATGGGTTTTTCTAAATATAGAATCATGTCATCTGCAAACAGAAACAATTTGACTTCCTCTCTTTCATATTTGAATAACCTTTATTTATTTCTCTTGCCTGATTGCCCTGGTCAGAACTTCTGGTGCTATGTTGAATGGGAGTGGTGAGAGAGGGCATCCTTGTCTGGTGCAGGTTTTCAAAGGGAATGCTTCCAGCTTTTGCCCATTCATTATGACACCGAATGCACATGGGCCTTAAAACCTAGATAACGGGTTGTTAGGTGCAGCAAACCACCAGGCACATGTATACCTACGTAACAAACCTGCACATTCTGCACATGTATCCCGGAACTTAAAGTAAAATAAAAAAAAAAAAATTACAAATCCTACGTATATGGAATATGTATACATTTTATAAAGAATAATAAAGTGGTTTATTATACTGGCTTTCAAACTGAATAATTTCAACAAAATTGGTTTTCATCCTTCCTTTATCTTCCTATTGCTGAATACAAAATATAAAGTGAATGGTAGACTATCAGTCTGAGGTCAGAGTGAGAGGTCAAGACCAAAGGCCAACTGAGTGAAGAGTTTAGGGTTTGGCCTATAAGTATTGAGACAACCCAGTAAAAATCTTTCTCCTGCTTTGTTTGTTCAATTTTTGAAAAATTTATTGAAATATTACATATATCATATGTATATATAAAACATGTATATATATATGCACAAGGAGGTATGCAAAAGGTTCACCTCAATAAATTTTCACAAGATACACGTGCATGTGTAGCCCCTACACAGACTCAAAAATCAGAACAGTGCCAGCACCCAGAAGCGGCCCCTGGGCCACTTCCAGTCATTAGCAAAGCAGCAGATTCACAAAGTTATCTAAGAACCTCCTCAGGGGAAATATGTCTGGTTAGAAACCAGGAATATTGAAACAAGTAGTTATTTTTTCTTGCATTTTCTTTAACAAAGAGGAAAAAGGGAAACATCACTGATGTAGAAACAAATTCATATGGCATGGCAAGTGACTGGGAACTCCGAAACAACTCAAATTTATACCATCGTGCTACTCTAAATTATTTCCTGCGAAAGGTTTTACTCTAGTCCTCAGAGACGTTTAAAAAAACAAACAGCAAAAACAAAAAGGGCAATAAAGATTTCCTACATTATTGTGCTATAAATACTGAAAATATGTTTCCAAATGTGACAAGAAATATTACGAGTGATTGCAGATGCATAAATGAAGTAAGCATAATACTCTTTCCTCAGAGGCACCGATAAAAAAAGACTATTATAAAGCACTACAAAATAATTTCTTTATCCAAAAGCTCTGAAGCAGTTATTAAACCAGCTGTTTTCAAAAGTACACAAATATGCTAAGTTGCAGTTGGGTAACTGTTAAATGTTAAAACAGTGAATGATCAGCATGGAGCAGATGGTCTGGGAGTGGGTGAGAAAATGGCAATGTTAATACCACCAGACTGAGATGTTCATTTGTGCTGTGGTATGCGCAGACTGGGTGAATAATGAAGGTTCTGTAATAATTGTGTAAATCCCAACATTATTAAATTGATTCAGCTGGGGTTTCTTAATATATGTGAAGCACTTGATGTACTTGGAGAAATACCTCCTCTTTGGCTAAAGCTGTTCTCATTAACTCATACTGCTTTATTTGCTGTGACCTCAGTGTTTCTGTTAAGTAATGAGTGGAATAAGAATTAGAAATCCACTTTCAATCTAAGCCTTAGAAAGGAGGGAAAATGTTAAGAAAAGTGTCAGAGCATGAGCATTGCATGAAATTGGCCCACGGCATTAATTTACCTATCAAGTGCGGTTAATGTTTATTTTACACTATTTAAGAGTTTATGGGCCGGGCGCGGTGGCTCAAGCCTGTAATCCCAGCACTTTGGGAGGCCGAGACAGGTGGATCACGAGGTCAGGAGATCGAGACCATCCTGGCGAACACCGTGAAACCCCGTCTCTACTAAAAAATACAAAAAACTAGCCGGGCGAGGTGGCGGGCGCCTGTAGTCCCAGCTACTCGGGAGGCTGAGGCAGAGAATGGCGTGAACCCGGGAGGCGGAGCTTGCAGTGAGCTGAGATCCGGCCACTGCACTCCAGCCCGGGCTACAGAGCGAGACTCCGTCTCAAAAAAAAAAAAAAAAAAAAAAAAAAGAGTTTATAATTAGACCTGCACTTTCAGGGTTTGAGAAAGTTGATTTTTTCTGATTCAATGTTTATTTTACCTGAGAGGAAAGAACGTCATATTCCTATATCTTCTGGTTTTTAGTTTAACTTGGACATTCCATATTTTTCCTGCAGTATCATTTTCCTTGTGAATAGAGTTTCTGGAAATCACAATTATTTACAGTAGTTTTTCTCAACTTTGATACTGCTAGTACTTGTTTTGCGGGTTGCCTTGTGCAGTGTAGATGTTTAACGTCTCTGGCATTGGTCCACTAGATGCCAGTGGCAGATATCACCAAGTGTCCTCTGGGGGACAAAACTGCCCCCAACACCCACTCCTCATTGAGAAACAGTGACCTATAGGCACCCAAAGGAAATGTGGTTCATCACCTCTGATGCAATAAAGAAGGAAAATGAGGATGCCATAAAATCAACAACAAGTTGAAATTTTTCATTAAACTTGGCCTTAATTAAAATATTTGTACATAGAATCCTGTAAGATGATATAAAATGTCAAATATACTATTCCACTTCTATGGGTATGAACTATGTGGCATTCTAAACTGTTGGGAAAGTAATGAGACTCAGAAATAATTGACCAAAAAGAATATGCAAGCTAAGTTTTTCAAAATAGTCTTTGGATAGTAGTTCACCATGATGTTGTTAAAATTAAAGAAATCTAAAAGCAATTAGATTTTGAGACACCCTGAACATCACATCTCAACATTGAATAGTTATTTTGCACATAAGCATATTAAAGGTTCTAAAATATCTTATAGTTATAAAAAAGCCTTCAATATTTTCCCTTGGCATATATGTGAGTATATGTATGAGTGTATATTAACTCCTCATGGAAATAGGGTTCTCCAGACTCATTTTAAACATTCAAAGGGAAGTCACAAGTCACAAAATCTACAGGATCTGCATCCTGAAACTCATGAAGTTTATGACAGTGCCATATATATATATAACCTTCTGTTATTTTAGGCATTTTTTAAAGAAGGAAAGAAGAGAGCATGCATTTTTATTGGTCAGAGGAGTGTCAGGGTGAGGGCTAGCTGGAAAGAGTAAATAGAGGATGGGCTGTCCTCTGATTCACTGACTCCAGTAAGAACTGACATGTGATAGAGAGCTAATTTAACAAGGCAGACCAAAGAACTACTGTCAATTTTAAACAAAAATAAAGATTGTAGTTGTTGAGAATAGGTACAAATAAACTTTCATACGGGAGAGCCATTTATTCCAACACCAGCAGTTAACAGACAAGCTACTCTGTTTACAAAATGAACATATCCAATAATGACCTGATTATTTATTAAGGTATTTCATATAGCCTAAATACTATATTTTATGTCTGTCACATTACACCGTTACTGATTTTCAACATTAAATCTCATATTCTCTAATTAAAGCGATTGATTGCTCATAAGCCCTTTCTCAGCAATCTACTGCAAGATATTTGCTCCTAAAATAAGATGGTAATCCTAGAAAGAAAACAAAACATTTTAGTAACATGAGCTGATTCATCAGTAAGAGGTGAAGGATACTCCCAGGACAATATTAAAGGAAGTTGCAGAGTGCCAGAAGCACTCTCGCTCTGAAAATCTAGTAGTTCTAAGTGTGCAGTGGAGTCAGGGCTCCCGCTGGAATGGAGACTAGAGGACAGAAATAAGAAACCAAAGGAAGTGACAGACTACTTATTTTCTTTGCCCATAAAAGAAGTTTTATATTGGGGAGATTATATTACATCAAAAAATTGTCTTTGGAATAAAAATGAGCAGAGAAAAAACCCAAGCAAATGTTAATGAAAGAAGCCATTTTCCACTCTAGGAAAAACAAACATTTTTACAAGGAAAGAAAACTTACCTTAGTATGTTGTCAGTTGTGTTGAGAAAGAATGTTGCCAAATATTTTTTGGAGGAACATAAATTAGCATAGTATGTTGAAAGTAAGTTATGTAGTAATCATTAAAATACAAAAGGTGATTAGCCTTTGTCTCAGTAATACTTCTTCTAAGAAATGTAACACATAGAAATAATCTCCAGAAATTTCTTGAGTGTATGCACAAAGATTTTGATGGCAATTATAATAGAATGTAGAAGCGAAGGGAGAGGAAGGAAATTTTAATATCTATTAGTAAGTGAATGGCTAAATTAACAAAAACAATCATAGTTATCAGGAAAAGAGGAAATGTTTTATGTGCTAATATGAAACTAATATATAATTCCATATGTACTAATCACACACACATATGTGATCCTGAAGTATAAATACCAAATTATTTTCAGTAGTTATCGCTGGACCTTGGGAATGAGGAGTGGGGCATGAGGGGGTACACTGTCATTTGTACTATTCTTCATATCAGTGTGTACTGTCTTGTAATACAAATTAAAATTAAAATACAAAAAATATTTGAAGGGAAATCATACCTCAATGTGTCTTTGTTTCTGTCAATCATTCTATTTTTGTATGAATCTATTCCTTAATGTAGAGGAGGGTGCATAGTGAAATGTTTATGTCTAATAGCCATCCAGTCTGTTATCTTAAAATTGCAGATTTCTGGGTATATAGAAATGTGTCTTTAGTATACGGAGAAAGAATATACAATTAAGGTTGATAGTATTCCTACATATGTTAAAAAGGCACATTAAGACACTTAAAATAGCATGATTTGCTATTTAGAGATCAGATGATTATATGTTGGAAAACATGTGGATGTTCCATTTCCTAACTAATGGACATTATCATCCAGATGGATCTGGCTATAGATAGAAATGTTCTCCTAAGTGGTAATCAGTGCCTTTTGATAAAACATAAAATTACTCCTTGGTTGAAATAGTTACCTCAATTCTGGGCAGCTTCAGTCTCTTTTCAAAAGAAAATGTATTTGGCAAAAGAGTAGAATAAGAAATATTTAAGAAATTATAGGGTTTTTTTTTCTGTTTTTTGTTTTTTGTTTTTTTTAACTTCTTTGGAATGTAGAATCTAGTGGCAATGGAATGGCTATGGTGATTCTGAAGCCAATAGTCCTGGGCACCTTTGGAAGATTGCCCTATGTTATTTATTGAACTTTACTTTCCTTCCAGATTTTTAAATGTTTCAAGGTAAAAAAAAAAAAATGTGTGTGTGTGTATATGTATGTGTGTGTGTACGGGTGTGTAGCATACATATAAAACTAATGGTGACCCTATGGCTTACGCTTAGGTAATCTTTCTTTCGATTTAATACATGACAGACAATTTGAATTCATATTTTGTGGGATCTGAATTTTATATAATTTTGGACAATATTTCATCAAGAAAAACATTATAAAATTTTGAATACAAAATGAGGCAAATGGCTTCATGAGATGCCTCTATAAGTGAAGGACCAGGAGCTCTAGCTATGTTTGCCTCCTAGTTAAATCCCTTCTGGATAAATAACATGCTATCTATACCTTGTCATGATTCCCATATACCACCCTCCTCTCCCACTAGGACTACAACAGCCATATCCTAATTAATTCTGCTGCTTCCACTCTTGCCTTGGGACTGTTCAAACATCTTGCAGTAGCAATAACATTTTAAAATGTAAAACTGAGCATACCATATTCTGCTTATAACCCTTTGGTGGCTTCTCATTCCACTTAAAATAGAACCCAAATTCCATATTCCACTTCACCAACATGATTCCTGCCTGCCTCTTCAGTTCTACCTCACACAATTACCCACCTTGTTTATTAGGAGCCTGTCATACTGCTCTTCCTTCTGTTTTTCCAACATCGCAAGCTTGTTCCCATTTGGGGCCTTTGAACCACCTTGCCTCTTTTCCTGGGATGCCTTTTCTTCAGAGAGTATTCTGTAGCTATGTACCTCTTACTGTTCAGCTCACAGGGCATTCCCTCAGAGATGGCTTTACAACCTTGCAATCTCAGAATCACCTGCCCTTCCAATTATCACCACTGGCAGACATTCCATATTTTTACCTCAAATTAATATAGTCATAGTAAGTGTCACTTTTCTGTATTTATGTCTCTGCATACTTACCTGTCTTGTTTCATACCAGTAAGTAGAAACAAGGTAAATATTTTAAATGAATGAGTATAGTCATTATGATTACAAGCTGAACTAAGCCCAGCCCTTCTTGACAAAAGTTTATAGTCTATTGTAGACTCAGATATGTAAGCAGCTCAAGTCTGTATTGCTAACATATTGTTAGAGAAAGTTTTCTTTTACTTTTGCAGGAATTCTATAGAAGTTTACGATGGAGAAAATTTCAGGCTTAGTCTTTTACTGTGAATGGAAATGTATCAGATAAAGAGCGAAATTAAAAAGTCTCGGAGAGGCCGGGCACGGTGGCTCACGACTGTAATCCCAGCATTTTGGGAGACAGAGGCGGGGGTATCACGAGGTCAGGAGATCGAGACCACCCTAGCTAACACGGTGAAACCCCGTCTCTACTAAAAATAGAAAAAAAATTAGCTGGGTGTGGTGGCGGGTGCCTGTAGTCCCAGATACTGGGAAGGCTGAGGCAGGAGAATGGCGTGAACCTGGGCGGCAGAGCTTGCAGTGAGCGGAGATCGCGCCACTGCACTCCAGCCTGGAGGACAGTGAGAGATTCCATCTCAAAAAAAAAAAAGTATTGGAGAAAGATGGAATAATATATTAATGTTCAAATCAAAACTACTAAGTATGCATACTGTTGATAGTATGTATACACATATAGACAGAATATCTGTCATATTATGTCCTACTATGTTATATAATAAGTGATAATAAATGTTATGAAGTGGAATAAAATGGAGTAAGGAACAGTGAAATGATGGGTTCACATGCTTTTTCACATAAGCTGGTCTGGGAAGGTATATGGGTTTCCAATGGCTGCTGTAACAAATTACCAGAATTTCATGAATTAAAAGAAAATAAATTTATTATTTTATATTCTGTAATTTAAAGGTCTGCCATGAGTCTCACTGGGCTAAAATCAAAGAGTCAGTAGGGCTGAGTTCCTTTCTAGAGAGTCAAGAGTAGGATACGTTTGGTTGCTTTTCTACCTTCTAGAAACTGCTCTCATTCCTGGCCCATGGCCCTCTTCCTCCATCTTCAAAGTCAGCAAAAATGGATTGAGTTTTTACATGGCGTCACTCTCACCGTTTTTCCTATTCCTCCTCTTCCATTTTAAAGGATCCTGTTACTAAGTTGGGCTCATTCTGACAAGCCAGTATAATCCCTCTATCTCTTTAAGGTCAGCTGACTAGCAAGTTTACATCCATCTACAACCTGAATGACTTTTTGTCATGTAACCTAACATGGCTCCTGGAGATTAAAACATAGACATCGTTCAGGATAATAATTCTGCCTATCACACAAAGCTTTGCTGATAATTTGAGCACTGACATTTGACCAGTGGACAAAAGGAAGTAAGCAGGTAAGTCATGCTATCCACAGAAGACTTTCCACTAAAAGAGACAGAATGTACAAGAGCCTTGAGGTACAAGTGTGCTTGGCCAGGTCAAGAAATAGCTAGGAGATCAGTATCGCCTGGGAAGAGGGAGCAAAGGGAGAATGTTACGAGTATGGGCCGAGAGAGGTGGGTTAGTGGGAGTGTAGATAGCTGGGATTGTAGAGGAAAGTGAGAACTTTAGATTTTACTCCAAGTGGGATGGGAAGTAATCAAAAATTTGTGAGCAGAAGAATAGCATGACCTAATTTTGGCTTTAAATAACGTAAATACTTTATGAAACAAATCAATGCTAATGGATGTAAAAGGAAATATAGCAAAATTTTTAAAAACATTGAGAAAAAATATAAAATATAACCCAAGTAAAAGAATAAATAAAAACATGTTGATAACATAAAATCTTTTAAGACAATTTAATAGACATGAAACTGTGTATTTCATATATGTTATATATATATATCTTATATTTATGTGTGTGTGTTACAGAGCGTCAGAAAAAAATATACAACCCACAATAGTGAGAGACTGACATATTTTAGATATTGACAGAATAAATTAAAAAATAAAAATTTAAGATATTTTGAAGTAATACAGTTTTTAAAAGTCCACTATTATAGAAAACAGTATGATATAACCAAGAAGAGACATGTATTTATTTCAAACACAATATATAGAATATGACAACAGCATGTGAGACAAGCTGAAACATAAAATAGATATATATAGTTATTCAGAAATTGGGTCTCAGGTCTGTTCATTTTCAAAAGCATCTTAAACCCATGGCCGTATTGTGCTTCGTGTAGCCTCAGTAAAGTCTCAAAAGATTACCTGATGATTTTCCTCATTACATGTAATTGGAGTTTATTCTGAAATAAGAAACATTATAAAGATACTATTAAGATATAAGAATAGACATCGATTATATTTTATAATTTAATCATGTATTACATACAATTAGAATTATTCTATCTGCCACTTATATAACCACCCTGCTATCTTCCTCATGAAATATAGAAGGAAACACAAATGGTTTGCCCTGAAGGAGAATATTAGTTAGCTAGAGAATCAAGACAAATTCAGAAAGGATTAAGCATACCACAGGGCAAGTGAGTGTTCCATAGGAGTGATCAGATATCAACACCTATTGGTGCTTCAAGATGTACCAAAACGAAAATGTTTTAACAGATGAACCAAATATGTTTTTCCGTCCCCATCCTGAGGTTTCATGTAGAATGATTGCCATCTAGCTTCCCTAACTTGTTACTCTCTGTAGCATCACTGAAGTATCAAATAGGTAGTGTCTTATCAGACATTGACTACCTATATATTTATAGTATCTTTTTTGGCCTAATGGTTCTGTTCATATTCAATAAGGAATTTCAGAGGCTGAAATAATCAATACTCTAGTATCACTTAACAGTCATATATAATCTATCTCTGCTTCAACTCTGAATATTAGAAATAAACCTCGTATTCCCTTTCCTGCCATTATCTTTTAGTGAAACATTTAAATCAACATGAGAAAATAACTTTAAAGAAGATAATAATTAAAATAATGCAGTATATTAATCAGAAGATGTCTGCACACAATATATCAAAGTAAAAATTTATCATTTTTATAAAAGTACTCAAAGAATCTTCTAAAATAGGGAATAACATATATTTTGGAAGCCTCAAATTGGTATAGTATTCAAAATGTCAAGTAGGAGCAATACTTACTCAATATATTAATTTATTTTTTTCAAATTGGATTAAAATAAATCACTATTTTTTGTATTTTTTTTCCTTTTTTCCTTACATGTAGGTCCAGAGGTTTCTCAAAGATTATAGTTTTTAGAAATTTAAATAGTATATTTTTATTCCATAAATAAATGTAGTAAAATAGAATCCTTATGTAAACAAGTTGTAAGAATAGGTAGTGGTAATATAAGCAGGCATTTATTTTCAGGTTTAATTTATATAATTCCAGGTTGAAGTAAAACAACAGAGCAAAGATTTCAATAAGGGTAGAATTTCTAGATTATAATGAAAATGAGATTTATTTGAAAATATTATTGTAAAACTAAAGTTGAGAAGAATTAAAACTTAAAATGATGACACCTAGTTATTAAGGTTTTTTTATTTTAAAATACGCACTGGTGTCTATAGTAAACAAATACAATTAAAACAAAAGTGAGACCTTTTTCTTTATAAAAATGACTGCTATTAAAAATATTTGACGATAAAAAAATGTATGAGTAAGTGTAGCCTCTTTTTTTAAGTAGCATTATATACAGGTTCAAATTGTCTACAGTAAAATGTGGCTAAGTATACTAAACATCATAAATAATTCTATTTGCAAATATTCATCCTAATAAATTATCAAAGACTTGCAATAACATCTAGTAGAAGAATGCTAACTAAAAATGGGGAATAACTTAAATGGTCAACATAAGGGGCTGCCAAAGTAAAAAACATTTATTGATGAAATTCTATGCAGCCATGAAAATGCTACTTTGGAAGAATATTTATTTCCAATGTATTAGCTTCATAAAATATTTTTAAATGTAAGAACATTATTAATACAATTATAAAATACACATAAAATTAGGATAATATAAACTTAATAATATAGATAGTAGAATCCACTCTAGGGACATTTGATTTCTTTGTTTTATATTTTTATCTTTGTATATTTTGTAATGAATAATATAATTATGTAATCAGGAAAAAGATATTTAAAATATGCTTTGAAAAGATCTCTCAGTATTAACATCTTTTGACCTCATAACAAATGCAGATATCCCCAAGAATTTTATGTAACTCAGAATATATCTGTAGTATTTTATTCACATTTCTATACTTTAGGAGGATTATGGATAAATTATCTAACTGTCCTGCCATATGGTAGAAATAATTGGATTATTCTAACCATTTAATCTATATGTGTAACCAATTTTTTTTCTTCGAGTCCAATAAACTCAAACAATCAAAACTGATTGCAAGCTGTATATGTTATATCTTAACTTCCATATTGATAAATAGACCATTACAATCAATAGATAATATAAGGATTTCTAAAATACATTCCGATAATATAATGCAATTTGCAATCTATAGAACAAATGTATGGATTCTTTACTTGACCTTTAGTTTTAATAATTTCTCAAGAAAGGTTGTGCCACTGGAAGATACAGCCCTATAGTAGTCGACTTCAGACCATACAAATCTTTTTCTGCTTTCTCAGAGAAAGTCAGCTTTAGAAACTTGTTTAACAAACACATGGTAAAACCAGCTCAGAGGGGAAAATAACCTAATCAAGATATGTCAGTGGACAGGATGGTGGATGCATTTGTCATCTAATGATACTAAGGCCTAAAAAAGTCAGTTTCTTATATTCAAGGACACTCATGTGTTTGACTAAGCAGAGCCATTTGAGTTTAAAATCCTCATTTTAGTCAGTAATTAAAACCTGTTATTAAAATTCAGTGTTGGGCCAGGTCTGGTAGTTCATGCCTGTGATCCCAGCAGTTTGAGAGGATGAGGTAGGAAGATTACTTGAGTCCAAGAGTTGAAACTCTGCTTGGGGAACATAGTGAGAACATGTCTCTAAAAATAAATCACCATGTGGTCATGCATGCCTGCAGTGTTAGCAATTGGCTAGGCTTAGGAAAGAGGATCCCTTGAGCCCAGATATTTGAAGTTGTAGTGAGCTAAGATTGTGCCAATGCACATTTAACTTATATTAGTATAGTTTTTTGTTGTTGTTTATTTATCCACTATGTCATACTGATTTTATTTCTAATCAAAAGATTTTTCTTTAAAAAAAATTAAACATTTTTCTAAATAATCCTTCTTTGTCTATGTCTTCTTTGCTTTTGTTGACTTTTTTGTTTTATTGTCAGTTTTAGACACTGTTATGCACATTTTGTTGACCAGAATTCAGTTTTGTCTTTAAAACTGGGAAGCGACAAGGCCTATGTTATGGCACTATGTGGCAAAAAGGAATCTGAAACAGAAAAGAATAGTGCACCATTAGGTACTGCAGTGATTACCATACATGTGCATGTGCAACAGCATACTAAAAATCTAATTATCAAAATGAATAACTGAAAAAAATTCTATGCTCCTTAGTGCCAAAGTTGAAAGTGTAGTAATTATCAACTGAAGTATCATTTTGTCTTTTTTGTTTCTGGAATTTTGGTAGGAAATATAAAAACCAAAAACTGATTTACCACTTTTCTCTGGCAGTGACTCTGTCCCTTTTATCCAGATTGTTAAGTGGAGGCTGATTTATAACCTTGCAGTGATTCACTACTTAAATTCTTCCTATGAAGTATAATACTGATACCAAGAAATACATCAGGTAAAAGCTATGAACAAATACCATCCGGAATATCAGTGCCAAAAAGAAAAATAATCTTCGTTATGAAACAGCAAGAAGAGTATAGACTTCCATTAAAAGAATAAGAAAAACATCCAGAAATGGTTCATTATTAAGACAATCCTTAACGAAATTGATTGTATTCAGTGTATGTTTCTGAAAGTAATATGATAATCTCTACAGAAATACATAAAACATATTTTCAAAAAGTCATCCTTCCTTTTTTTAAAAAATAAGTAAATAAAAATCAAGTAAATCATAAAAATCTGGCTAGATGAACATTTCCTTTGCATGATTAAAATTGGAAAGTTTGAAAGAAGAAAAGATATGATAAGGAAGACAGGATTGTATATTTAAAAGAATATATTTGAAGTAAATAGTACAAGTAAAAAAGATTACTAATGTGATTACTATCCAAAAGAAAGCTGCTATTTCATAATTTATATCAAGTAAATGTGTCATGACAAACACATTTTTGAAAGACAAACAGACCAAAAGATCAATGTTTATTGAAATTTTAAAAATATGTAGTATGGAAAAACATGAAAGTGATTATCTAATTTAGGAATAGGAAGTAGTAAATCAGTACTTACATAAAGGTAATGTATTATTTTGAATGAATATTTATAAGTAATTCAACAAAGGAGATTATAAAACCATTAACACCAAAATGTAAAAACAAAATTTAATGAAATAGAAAAGAGTAAATGCAATTAATATAATAAAAGTTACTTTTAAAAAAGAATAATAAAATAGACAGCCTTCTGGATATTTGAACAATAAGTACTAAAATGAGATATTGTGAGTGAAGAGTAATAAGAATGAAAATTGCATAATTGGAGAACAAGAAATACAAAATAGTTACATAAGTCTTCAAATTTACCAACAAGCTTTAAAATTTAGGTAAAACTGATGTCTAAAAATATATATTACAGATACTGACTAAACAGAAAAAAAAATTTTTAAGTGAAATAAATTTAATCAGCCCTCAAAAGTTTACTTAGCAGTAGGTTTACAAGCAGATTTTATTAAAACTTTGAGTAATATAAGCCCTGTGTTACAAATATTCTTACAGGGAAATAGGTCAAAAGGGAAACTTCTATGACTATATTTCAATACTAGTATAAATTTAATAACAGAAGAGCCAAGATAGCCACTAAGTGCTCTCAGGAAGAGTTTCTCCCACTGAGAGAGACCATCAACTAGATTGGCACAGTCCTTACAGATCTTCAAAAGGAAGGCATTGGAGGGTGGAAGGGAGGAGAACACTGACAATGGGATGAAAGGGGAGGAAGCTGAGAACTGTGCATGGGGTTGCCAAGCATAAGGACCGGTTCCCACTCCCTAGTGACTTCCATGGAAGGGATGAGTAAAATAGGCATGGAGTGGCCCACTCTCATCACGGACTTTTGGGATCCTAGCTTTGGGAGACTCCACAACATCCATGGACATTTGAGTTGGCAGTGAGATCTACTCAGAGAGTTGACAGAAACAGAATGACAGCCTGCATAGAATCCAGAGGACTTGGTATGGGAATAACTGCAGTGGAGAATGGCCAGGGCACCTATTCCCCAAGACTTGCCGCACTCATCTAGGTGGCTTTAGCCTTTGGTAGCTGCTGGTCATGGCCAGAACATGAAGTGGTGCCCATGGACTGGGGTCAATCTAATCTGAGCAGCCTGCTGTCTCTCAGCTCACTAAAGTCTTTGCCTGGTTGCACCCATTTACAATGCAACCTCAGTTGCCCAACTGAAGCACTTGCAAGAAGCCACTGCCATAGCTCTTTCACTGGTCAACTCCACCCACCCATTAGAGCACTTTTGCAGACATAGCACCACCTGTGCACACCCACAGCCTTCCCCTACTGACAGCCAGCAAGTGCACTTTTGTCAGCAATCTCCATTGAAATGTTGTTGCAAGCAGACTGTGGAAACTCAGCCCCTTGAGCAAAGCAGGTGCTTGAACTCAAGGGACTAGAGAACAAAGCCACAGGATTTGTCACAGCCCCCCAGGATTAGAGCACACAATCCAAAAGTGCTGGGCTGAGGTTTAGGTCCCCTGAAAGTTTCCATAAATGAAATCAATCAACTAAATCCAAATGATACCACAGTCAAACCCTCAAGAACATCAAAGAATATAAAAGCAAAACACCCCATCCCAAGACAACAACTGAAAGTTTTAAAGAAACATCAGCCCACACAGATGAGAAAGAACCAATGCAAGAACTCTGGCAACTCTAAAAGCCAGAGTGCCCCATTTCTTCTAAATGAACCTGAAGTTCTCCAGAAAAGGTCCTTAACCAAACTGAAATGGCTGAAGTGACAGACATAGAATTCAGAATCTAGATTGCAAGGAAGCTTGACATGCAGAAGGTTGCAGTCAAATTCAAGGAAAAAAGTAAAGTGGTCCAAGAGTTAAAAGATAATATAATCATTTTAAGAAAGAACCAAACTGAACTTCTGAAAATGAAAAATTCACTACACGTATTTCAGAATGCAACTGGAAGTATTAATAATAGAATCAATCAAGCTGAAGAATAAAATTCAGAGCTTGAAGACTGCTCCTTCAAATCAACACAGGCAGGAAAAAAAAGATTTTTAAGAAACTAACAAAACCTGCAAGAAATATGAAATTATATAAACAGACTAAACATAAAACTAAATGGCATTCCTGAATGAGATGGAGAGACAGCAAACAGTTTGGAAAACATATTTAAAGATGTTGTCCATGAAGATTTCCCCAACCTCGCTAGAGAAGTCAACATACCAATTCAGGAAATTCAGAGAACCCCTGCAAGATACTATACCTCAAGACACATAGTCATGAAATTGACCATCCTCAAGACATATTCAACAGGTTCTTCAAAGTCAACACAAAAGAAAATGTCTTAAAAGCAGCTAGAGAGAAGGGGGAGGTCATATACACAGGGAAGACTATCAGACTAACAGCAGACTTCTCAGCAGAAACCTTGCAAGTCGAAAGAGTTTGGGGCTGATATTCACCATCCTCATAAAAGAGAAATTTCAACCAAGAATTTCACATCCAGCCAAACTAAGCTTATTAGCAATGGAGAAATAAAATTATTTCCAAAGAAGCAAAGGCTAAGGGAATTCATTAACACCAGACTTACCTTAAAAGAAGTCCTTAAGGGAGTAGTAAACATGGAAACAAAAGACCATTACCTGTCAACACAAAAACACACCTAAATACATAGCACACTGACACTATAAAACAACTATATACAATCAAGTCTACAATACAATCAGCTAACAACATGATGATAGGAAGAAATTCTTACTTATCAATACTTACTTTGAATGTAAATGGGCTGAAGGCTCCACTTAAAAGACACAGAGTACCAAGTTTGATGAAGAAGCAACACTCAATAGTGTGCTGTCTTCAAGAGACCTATCTCACATACAGTGACATCCTTAGGCTCAAAGTAAAGGGAGGAAGAAATATCTGTCAAACAAACAAAAAGGCAAAACGAGCAGGGGGTTCTAATTTGTTTCAGATAAAACAGACATTAAATCAACAACAATGAAAAAGAACAAAGATGGGTATAACATAATGGTAAAGGGTTCAATTCAACAAGAAGCCCGAACATCTTAGGATGCTAAATACATATGCACCCAAATTTGAGGAGCCAGATTCATAAAGCCAGCTCTTAGAGACCTATGAAGACTTAGATAACCACAAAATAATAGTGTGAAACTTCAACAACCCACTGACAGTGTTAGACAGATCGCCAAGGCAGAAAACAAAGAAATATATTTTGGACCTTAACTCAACACTTGACAAAAAGACCTAAAAGACATCTACAGACTACTCCACCCAACAACAACAGAAAACTCTTTCTTTTCATCTGCACACAGCACATGCTCTAAGATCAACCACACATTTGGCCATAAAGAAATTCTCAACAAATTCAAAAACACTGAAATTGTATCAACCACACTGTCAGACTACAACACAATAAAAGTAATCAATACCAAGAAGATCTCTCAAAACTATAGAATTACATGAAAATTAAATAACTTGATCCTGAATGATTTGGGGGTAAGCAATGAAATTAAGGCAGAAGTCAAGAAATTATTTGAAACTAATGAAAACAAAGGTATAACATACCAGAATGTTGGGAACAGAGCTAAAGCAATGTTAAGACGAATGGTTACAGTGCTAAATGTCTACATCAAGTATTTAAAACTATTTTAAATAAAGAACTTAACATCATACCTAGGGAAACTAAAAACTCTAGAGGAAACCAACCACAAAGCCACCAGAAGAAAAGAAATAACCAAATCTGAGTTGAACTGAAAAAAATTGAGACAAGAAAATTCATATAAAATATCAAGAAAACCAAAGTTGGTTTGTTAGAAAAATAAATGAGATTGATAAACTGCTAGCTAGAATAATAAAGAAGAAAGAGGCGATTCCAGTAAACACAATCAGAAATGAAAAAGGTGACATTATGGCTGATGTCAAATAAATGCAAAAATATCCTCAGATAATATTATGAGCACCTCTGTGCACACAAACTATACAGAAAACATGGATAACTTCCTGGAAATACACAACATCCCAAGATTGAACCAGGAAGAAACTGAAATCCTGGACAGACCAATAATGATTTCCACAAATGAACCAGAATTGAAAAACCTACCAATAAAAAGAAACCCTGGACTAGTTGGATTGACAGCTGAATTCTACCACGCATATTAAAAAAGCCTGGTACCAATCCTACTGAAACTATTCCAAAATATCAAGGAGAAGGGATTCCTCCTTCACTCATTCTATGAGGTCAGCATCATTCTGATACCAAATCTAATAGAGATACCCTGAAAAAAGGAAGCTTTAGGCCAATATCTCTGATGAACATAGATGCAAAAATCCTCTGCAAAATACTAGCAAAATGTATCCAACAGCTCCTCGGAAAGCTAAACCACTAAGACCAAGGAGGCTTTAATCCTGGGATGCAAGTTAGGTTCAACACATGCAAATCAATATGATTTGGCACATAAACACAACTAAAAATAAAAACTACATAATCATCTCAATAGACACAGAAAAAGCTTTCAATAAAATACAGCATTTCTTTGCATTAAAAACGTTTAACAAACTAGACATCAAAAGGACATACCTCAAAATTATAAGAGCCATCTATTACTAACCCACAGCCAACATTATACTGAATGACCAAAAGCTGGAAATATTCACCTGGAGAACCAGTACAAGACAAGGATGACCTCTCTCACCACTCCTATTCAACATAGTGTGGGAAGTCCTAGACAGGGCAATCAGGGAAGAGAGATAAACAAAAATCATCCATATAGGAAGAGAAGAAGTCAAACTATCTCGGTTTGCAGATGATATTATTCTATACTTAGAAAGCCCAACAGTCTCTGCCCAAAGGCTCCTAAAACTGTTAAGCAATTTCAGTGCAGTTTCAGGATACAAAATTAATGTTCAAAAATCAGTAGCATTTCTATACACCTGGAATGTACAAGTTGAGAGCCAAATCCAGAACAGAATCTCATTCACAATAGCCACAAAAAGAATTAAATATCTAGAAATACAGCTAACCAGGGAAGTGAAAGATCTCTACAATGAGAATTACAAAACACTGCTCAAATAAATCAGAGATGACACAACAAATGGAAAAACAATCCGTTTTAAGGGATAAGAAGAATCAATATTGTTAAAATGGTCATACTGTGCAAAGCAGTTTACACATTCAAGACTATGTCTATCAATCTACCAACATAAATTTTCTCAGAATTAGGGGAAAAACACGTATTCTAAAATGCATATTGAACCAAAAAAGAGCCCAAATAGCCAAAACAATACTGAGAAAAAAAATATCACACACACATACACACACAAAAACAAAGCTGGAGGCATCACACCACTTGAATTCAATCTATACTACAAGCCTGCAGTACTATAGCATAGTACTGGTACTGGTACTAAAGCAGACACATAGACTAATAGAACAGGTTAGAGAACCCACAAATAAAGACACAAACCCACAAATATCTGATTTCTAACAAAGTCTACAATAATAAACTATGAGAAAATGAAACTCTAATCAGTAAATGATGATGGGACTACTGGCTAGCCATAAGCAGAAGATTGAAACTGGACTCCTTCCTTACACCATATACATAAATCGACTTAAATGAATTAAAGACTTAAATGTAACACCTAACACTATAAAAACCCTTGTAGAAAACCTAGGAAATGTCATTTGGATGTAGGCTTTAACAAAGATTTTTTTTATGAAGGCTCCCAAGGCATTGCAACTAAAATAAAAATAGATGAGTAGGACCTAATTAACCTACAGAGCTTCTGCACAACCAACGAAACTATCATCAACAAATAGCCAACGTATATATTGGAAGAAAATATTCAGTAATTATGCATCCAACAAAGTTCTAATATTCAAAATATATAAGTAATTTAAACAAATCAACAAGCAAAAAACAAATAACCTTGTTAAAACGAGGGCAAAAGAAATGAACAGACACATCTCAAGGGAACACAAAAAGTGGCCAAAAGACATGAAAAAATGCTCATCATCACTCATCACTAGGAAAATGCAAATCAGCACCACAGTGAGATACCATCTGACATGAGTCATAATGGCTATTTATAAAAAGTCAAAAAAATATATATGTTGGCCACATCGCAGAGAAAAGGGAACATGTATACAGTGTTTGTGAGAATGAATATTAGTTCAGCCACTGTGGAAAGCAGTTTGGAGATCTCAAAGAACTTAATACATAACTACCATTTGACCCTGCAATTCCATTGTTGGATATATACCCAAAGGAATATGAATTATTCTACCAAAAGACACATTCACTTGTATATTCATCAGAGCACTATTAATGATAGCAAAGACATGGAATCAACCTAGATGCCCATCAACTGTAGACTGAACAAAACAAATATGATATACACACACTAAGAAACACTGGAATATTATGCAACCATAGAAAGAATGAAATCATGTCTTTTTCCAGAACATGAATGTAGTTGGAGACTATTTTCCTAAGCAAATGAATGCAGAAACAGAAATTCAAATACGGCATGTTCTCACTTACCAATGGGAGCTAAACATTGAGTACTAGATGGAGAAAATAGACACTGGGGCCTACCTGAGGGTGGTGAATGGAGGAAGGTGAGGACTGAAAAGTTACCTATTGGGTACCATCTTCACTACCTGAGTGACAAAACCATTTGTACACCATACCCCAATAACATGCAACTTACCCATGTAACAAACCTGCAAATGGACACTCTGAAGCTAAAATAAAATTTGAAAAAGAAATTTTATTTTAAATTTAAGAATAAAGCCAAGCATAAAAAGTAATAAAACCGGGAAATAGAAAAATTGTTCCTGTTAACTGAGTTACATACATCCTAAGTTTAAAAAACAATCCACCTACACTTGTAAAAACTTATTACAAAATGTATTTCTTTTTTGCAAAATGTATTTCTTACACAATATATTCATCATAATTCACCCCGTGGTTTATTTTCAATATCCTCACTCTGAAATTCAGACTGTTGGAGTAACAATCGTATTAAACATTCCAAGTGACCATCATAGAGGAAAAAAATCATTCTAGCCTCTTATGAGTTAAGGATATCATTTCCGTTCATATCTGATTTTCCAGAAAAATCACTATGACCCTACCCAAATACAGTCAGACTCAGAAATAAAATCGTACATCATGACCAGGAAATGAAAGAGTGAAGTTATACCAAATTAAACTGACTGAGTTTTGGAAAGGAAGCCTTGAGTAAAATGTGTGTGCGCACGTGTGCATGCAAACCACACACACACACACGCAAACACACAGTTAAGAACCCTTGATAAAGATGTTATTTCATCCTCAAGAGATCTGATCCAATCATTTGCAGATGAAACTGAGTATAATTTGTGAAAAAATATTTTAAAAGGTGGACTATTCTCACTGAATATTTAAATATATTATTAGTTTACAGTATTCTCTAGAAAATCATGTAGCATAATATAAATTGAGACATGCAGAAATATAAATAGACCAGAATTGAGATTCCAGAAACAGATAAAAGTGAAAAACAAAATACAAGTAAATGACACTAATGTTTCAAACCAGTTGGAAGAGTAGGGAATTATCAATCATAGTGTTGAGTTGCTCACCTTGCCATTTCAAAACAAAGATTAATCCTTACAAAGTAAATTTCAGATGAACCAGAAATATATATTTAATTAAATAAAACCATAAAATCACAGAAACCAGAAAATGAACATTTTAATAAAAAGTTATAGTATAACACAGTAGTTGAAATTCTTTATAGATTATAAAATCACGAAAACCAGAAAATAAACATTTTAAGAAAAAGTTATAGTATAACGCAGTAGTTGAAAATCTTTATAGCTACTGAAAGTCAAGCGATCATGATTATATCTCTCATTCTTTCCAGACTTAGCTCTTGCCTCTGTAAAATAGACATATTAAAATTAACTAATAGAAGTTTTGAGAGCATTAAGTGAGATAACTCAATGTGTTCTTTATCATAGTATCTGCCACAGATAAAGCACTCAATTAATGATACTATTAATGTTATAATAATTATTACATTATTGAAAAGACATTTATAACATGTCAACAAAGCAATCTAGAGTAGAATAGGAATGGGCTAAATATTCTCAGGTTAAGAAGTAAAACTATTTTGTTCAGCTAAAAACAATGTACAAATGGGAAATACATAATGAAGTCTATTTGCTATTAAAAACCACTTAATAACAATAATATGGAAAACAAGACAGTAAAAACTCAATTGAAAGGTAGAAATATCAGCATAAATGATGGAAAAAATAGTTCCAAAAATTTTCCCAATCACAAAGGTGACGAGAAAGCTGATGATATTTTTCAGAATCAACTTTTTCAGAACTCTGAAAAATAACCAAAGCAACCCAGATAATATTTATTCAATAAAAATAGCTGAATTATAGTAAGAACAAGATTTTTGAGGTAATTTAACATGCCCTCATCTGATCCTTCTTTCTCTAGCTGTATGCATGCTCAAAAACAAAAACAAAAACAAAATCCTGAGTAGGTCCTAAATTATCACATCTGGCTTATCTTGATCCTTATCCAAGCAAAATGAAGGATAAAAATGAGTTATCAACTGCCTGGCTGACTGCTGTAGTTTGCAACATTCACATTAAGATCCTTAGCAAAACAGAGAGACTTACTGGTTCCAGGAATTTAAGACTATCTCTGTTAATCATTAGATGACAACTAAACAAACAGCCCAGATTTCAGTGGCAACATAGGAAAAGGAAGGCAGACTTTACAGAATCACTTCAGAAAAGACATTAAATAAATATAATAAACAACCAATAGCAGTATAAAAATATTGAGAAGGAAAGAAATCAGATTTCAAGAGTTTTCATATAATATTATTTTAAATGTGACAGATTTAAAATTTCAGCACAATTTTCAAGAAATGAAAAGAAAAAGTATACCCATTCCAGAAAAAAATAAACAAAACAAAGCAATCAGCAGAAACTGTCCTAAAGAAGCACAGATATAGAATTTACTAAAGAAACTTTAAATCATCTACTTAAAGTATGTTCAAACAACTAAATTATATCTAAATAGCTAGAATAAAATATAATACTTATCCTGTCTGAGGAACAGAAAAAAAAAAAAAAAACGACAAAAAATAAATAAACAGATCTTCATAGACCTGTGGGACACCATCAGACCTACCAATACACACATTAGAAGAGTCCCAGCAGAAGGGAAAAAGAAGAAGGTGCAGAAAAATTATTTCAAACAATAATTATCAGAAATTCCAAAATTTGATGAAAAACATAAATTTTCACATCTAAGAATCTTAAAAAACCCCATAAATATAAACTCAAAGACAGCCACATGTAGAAACACTGTAATAAACCTGATAGCTAAAGACAGAGAGAATTTTTAGCAGCAAGAGAGATAACTCATCATGTACAAACTATCCACAATAAGATTAACAGCCAACTTCTCAACACAAACCATAAAAGTTAGAAAGCAGTGGGACGGCATATTCAAAGTGGTGAAAGAAAAAGATTAGGCTGGGCATGGTGGCTCACACCTATAATCCCAGCACTTTGGGAGGGCAGTCCTGTGGATCACCTGAGGTTAGAAGTTCGAGACCACCCTGACCAACATGGAGAAACCCCCATCTCTACTAAAAATACAAAATTAGCTTGGCGTGATGGCACATACCTGTAATCCCAGCTACTCAGGAGGCTGAGGCAGGAGAATCACCTGAACCGGGGAGGCAGATGTTGCAGTAAGCTGAGATCACACCATTGCACTCCAGCCTGGGCAACAAGAGTGAAACTCCATCTCAAAAAACAAGAAAAAGCAAAAAACAAAAAAAGACTGCCACCCAGAAACTCTATGTGTAGCAAAACTACACTTTAGAAACGAAGGAGAAATTAAAACATTTCAATGGCTGGGAATGGCGGCTCACACCTGTAATCCCAGCACTTTGGGAGGCCGACGCAGGAGTTCAAGACCAGCCTGGCCAACATGATGAAACCCTGTCTCTACTGAAAATACAAAAAAAAAAAATGGGTGTGTTGGTGGGCACCTGTAATCCCAGCCACTCAGGAGGCTGAGGCATGAGAATTGCTTGCAGCTGGAAGGTTGCAGCTGGAAGGTGAAGTTTGCAATGAGCGGAGATTGTGCCACTGCACTACAGCCTGGGTGACAGAGTGGGAGTCTGTCTCAAAGGAAAGAAATTAAGATATTTCAAGACAAAAATTGAGAGATCTGTCACTAGCAAACCTGCCCTATGTGAAATATTAAAGGGAATCTTTCATTTTTCTATAAAAAATGCTGGACACTAACTAAATTCCATATGAAAGCAAAACACAGCACTAGTTAAATAAACTACATAAATGTAGAAGGCATGTACATCCATTTTATTTCTAATCTTTTTTTTCAATTAAAAGTCAGATAGACAAAGCAATAAGTATAAATACATATTGATAGGATAAAGGTGTAATTTGAATAACAGTAACAACAAATGAGAAGGGAGTGGATAAACATATATAGTAACAAAGATTTACATAGTGTTTAAAATAAGTTGATATTCATCAGGATTAGATTGTTATGAGAAAATATAGGAAAACAACTTAAGACTTAACATAATTAAAATGAATACATATAACAAGGTAATAAATATGCTACACTAGAAACAATCTATTTAACATAAAAGTCAGCAATACGAGAGGAATAGAGGAACAAGCAATATAGCAAATATATAGAAAACACACATAAAATGTAAGACATAATTTCAGCAATATAAGTAATTATACTAAGTGTCAATGATATAAACACTAAAATTAAAAGGCAGAGGTGGGCAGAAAAAAATATAAATACGATCCAAACTATAATCTCTTTAGAAAAAAAACACTATAGATTTAAGGACACAAATAATAGTTGGAGACTTCAGTACCCTACTTGCAATAATTTATAGAATGACTAGATAGATCAATAAAAAAAAAGGAGACTTAAACAACATTATGATCCAAGTAGACTTCTAATGGTTATCTACAATACTTTATCCAACAACAAGAGAATATATGTTCCTCTGCAGATATAACATTCTACAGAATAGGCTATATCAGATTGTAAAACAAACATTTACATTTAAAAACATTGAAATCATGAAATGTAAGTCTCTAACCACAATGGAATAAACTAGAAATCAACAACAGAAGATAATATAAAAAATTCACAGATAATTGGAAAGAAAAGAGCAGATTCCTAAATAAGCAATTTATCACATAAGAACTCACAAAGGAAATTAAAACTACTTTGAGATGGATTAAAATAAAAGCACATCTTACCAAAACTTTTAAGATACACTCAAAGCAGTGTTTGGAAGGAAATGTATAGCTATAAATGAATATATGGAAAAAGCACATGTCTCAAATTAATAGCTAAATTTTTACTACAGAAAATTGGAAAAAGCAGAGCAAACTAAACCCACAGCAAGCAGAAGGAAGGACATAATATATATAAGAGCAGAAATTAATGAGATAGAAAAGGTAAAAACAACTGAACAGCGAAAAGTTGGCCCTTTGTAAAGATCAGCAAGTTTTATCAAGACTGACTGACCAAGAGCAAAGGAGAGAAGACTTAATTTGCCAAATTCATGAATAAAATAGGATTATTACCATGGACTTTACAGGAATAAAAATGATTATAAGGGGATGTCACATACAATTATTTGCCAACAAACTAGATATATAAAATGGACAAATTTTTAGACAGGTGCAAGCTATCAAATCTGAGTGAAAAAGATAAAATCACACACATACAAAACAAGAGGTTTAATTTGTAATTTAAAAAAAAAACAACAACAAATAAAACTTTCCACAAAGAAACATACAGGCTTAGATGGATTAACGAGGGAAATCTAACAAAGGTTCATAGTAAAATTAACAACTTTAATAAATTGTTCTGAAAAATAGAAAATGAAACAATTCCTGACTCTTTCTGAGGCCAATATTATTCTGACACCAAAACCAGACAAGGATACCACAAGGAAATAAACTAATTAATCAATATGCTTCATTAATATGGATGCAATACCTTTCCCCAAAATACTAGCAAACTAAATTTAGCAACATGTGAATTAGAATATACCATGTCCAAGTGGCATTTGTCTCAAGAAAGCAAGATTGGTTCAATATAAAAAAATCATTTAATATAACATACCACAGTAACAAATCATATATACCATAAGTGGGACAAAAACCACATTGTCATCTTAATAAATACAGAAAAAAATTGAGAAAACCCAACATTGTTTAATGATGACAGCAATGACCAAACTATGAATAGAAGGCAACTGCTACTATATGACAACAGTCACTTATGAAAAACCCACAGATAACAACACATTTTATGTTAAAATATAGAGATCTTTGCTTTTTAGATCAGGAACAAGACAATGATATCTTCTTTTATCATTTCTATTCAACATCTTATTGGTAGTTCTAGCCAGGAGGTAGTTTATTAACTTCTCCAATAAAAAAATATATATATGTAACAGCTATCCAGATTGGAAATAAAGTACTAAAACTATATATTTTAGAATGATACAAATGATATAAATAAAAACACTTAAGTAATTCAGTAATAAACTAGTAATGCTAACATACAAGTTCCAGAAAGAAGCAAGAGAGGAGATAAATATGAAAAAAAAATTGTATTTTTATGCACTTGCAATTAAAATTCAAAAAATAAAAGTAAAAAATTATTGAAATATCATAAAGGATAAAATAATTATATATAAACTTAACAAAACAAGTGCAAAATTATACACTTGTTTAATAAGAGTACACAAACATTGCTGAAATGATGTACAAAGTGCCTAACATAAAAAAAAAAAGACAGTCTGTTTTCTTGTACTGAAAGAATTAATATAATTAAGATTGCAATACTACCAAAATGTGGCTACAGATTTAATGAAATTGCTTTCAAAATATCAGGTGACTTTTTGCTGTGGTTGTTGAAAATTGACAAATTGATTCTAAGATTCATGTGAAAATTTAAGAAACCCAGAATAGTCAAAACAACTTTGAGAAAGAAAAACAAATTTGGATAACTCACATTTTCCAATTTCAAAACTGACTACCAATCTATTGTAATTAATACTATGTGATATTGGTATAATGTTAGACATAACATCATTAATTGGAATAGACTGTCCAAAATTAAATGCACGTAAGTATAGATAATTGAATTTTTACAAGGACACTGAAACAATTTAATGGAGAAACAATTATCTTTTCTACTGTTGGTTCCTGCAAAATGTATACCCATGTGGAAATAAGTGAATTTGAGCCATTGATTCTTACCATATATAAAAATTAACTTAAAATAGATGAAATTACCCAAAGAACATACCTAAAACTATACGATTTGTACAAGAAAATATAGGTGTAAATATTTTTGACTGTGGATTAGGCAGTGGTTTCTTAGTTGTGACACCTAAAATTTAAGCAACAGAATAAAAATAAAGATCAAATTGCAATTTATGCTAACTTTTATAAATGTTACTGCTACCAGAGATACTTTCAAAGTGAAAAGATGGTCCACAAAATGAGATAACATATTTGCAAAATATAATTTGAAATTCATATCTAGAATATATGAAGAGCTCTTACACGAAAATAATAAGACAGGTAACCAAATTTTTTAAATGGTGAAAGGATTTGAATGTATATTTCTCCAAAGAGGATATATTTTCCCAATACGATTATGAAAAGACACTCAACATCTTTTAGGACATCCAATCAAAATCACAGTGAGATACTACTTCACACCCACTAGGATGGCTAGAATCAAAAAGTAAAACAGCAAATGTTGGCAAGGATATGGAGAAACTGGAAATCTTAGGTCTTGCTAGTGGGAATAGAAAATGGCTCAGTCCTTTGAAAATCATTTGCAGTTCCTCATAAAGTGAAATGTGGAGTTATCATATCACGCAGTAATTCCACTGTTATATAATAAAAAAGACTAAAAATGTATGTTTACACAAAACACACACAAATGGTCCTATTAGCATTATTTATAATTGCCAGATTTAGAAACAATCTAAATATCTATAAACTAATGGATGAAAAATGTGTTATATCTATACAGTGGAATAGCATTCAAGCATAAAAATGAATAAAGTAATGATGCATGCTGCAACATAGAAAAATTTCAAAAACATCACATTAAGTGAGAGAAGCCAGACACAAAAAGCCACATTTATATAAAATATCTGGAATAGAAAAATCTATAGAGACAGAAAGTAGATTAGTTTTCACCAGGACCTGGGGAAAGGGGCTAATGGAACGTTAGGGTTAATGAGTGCCTATTTCTTCTTAGTGTGATAAAAATATTCTGCAATTAAATAGTGACGATGGCTGACCAATCATGTGAAAACACTAACGACCACTGAATTGCACACTTTAAAAGAGTGAATTTGATAGTATGTGAATAGCTCAAATAAAAAATTACATGGGAAAACAATATCAGTTGGGAAAGAAAGTTAGCCCAAGTTTCATAAAGGGTATTGAGAGTTCATTAGAAATTAAAATACTTGATAAATGTGCAATCTTCTCAAAAAACATGTAAAACTTCTAAATTTGATAGAAATGGAAAATATTGAACAAATCCAGTTTTTGAGAAAGTATGAGGAGATTGACCTTTTAACTCCTGTTGGTAGGTATGTAGATTGTTCAACTTTCATGTGTGAACATTTATAAATATGTAACTGAATATAACATGTACAATGACTCTGATCCATTTATCTTAATTTTGTATTTAAATAAAATATATAATCATACCAGTATGCATATATAAATGCATGAGGAAATTTGACAATCACTCTTATGTTTTGAATAATTATCTGTCCATAATTAATTAAATTACAAACGAATATATAGCAATCATTTAGCATAAAAATGTGAATCTGGGATTATAAGTATGAAGTACATGTTTGTTAATATTTTGAGGCCGGGCGCAGTGGCTAAAGCCTGTAATCCCAGCACTTTGGGAGGCCGAGACGGGCGGATCAAGAAGTCACAAGATCAAGACCATCCTAGCTAACATGGTGAAACCCAGTCTCTACTAAAAAAAAACAAAAAACTAGCTGGGCGAGGTGGCGGGCGCCTGTAGTTCCAGCTACTCCGGAGGCTGAGGCAGGAGAATGGCGTGAACCCGGCAGGCGGAGCTTGCAGTGAGCTGAGATCTGGCCACTGCACTCCAGCCTGGGCAACAGAGCAAGACTCCGTCTCAAAAAAAAAAAAAAAAATATATATATATATATATATATATATATATATATATTTTTTTTTGAATAAAAAATCTTACAAAGCAAGATGCATTGTGTGATTCTATTTCTATAAAATGGTGAAGGAGAGAGAATTGGGCAGGGTATAAAAGAGCCAGTGAGAAAGAGAGCGAGAGACAGAAACATAAAAGTATTTTTCTAGAAAATGTTATCAAAACATAGAAATATTTTACACTGTTCCCTTGGGTTTTATCCAATCAGTATGGGTTAATTTACAAAACACTAAAGTTATTACTAGAAAGAACTGATAGCGAAAAACATTTTATGGTCTTCATTTTCAATATTGCTTTTTTTTAATGTATTAATTTACAAAACCAATTAAGTTATTAAAAAATTATTATTATTATATGATCCTGTGTTACTTATGGATGGTAAACATTAACTAGAAACTATTTTCTGCTTTTAGAAAATCTTTTTAGAGAAACAACATTTAAAAATAGTCCTAATAAAAATATGTTCTAAGAAAAACTTTATATGACATTTATATTTATTTTACTCTCTGGCCCAAAGATAAAGTTACTTAAATTTCTATTTGTTTAATAAAATTTTCCCCTTTTAACTGATGTTTTTAAATTTTGAATTCTCAGCATACCAAATAACATTATTAAGTAATGGTATATTTTAAGCACATATATATATAAGCAAATTAATTATGGTTCATATTCTAAGCATATATATATGCACACACACACACAAATAGATTATGACACATGTTGCTTGTTAATGAACATGAAAAATGCTTTTCAATACCATAAAAATTGCTATTTTTGCATTTGGTTTTTTAACATGAGGAAAGCCCAACTTGATCAGTAGTTTTTAAGGTCTGTATCAGAAGGCAGAACATTTTTAAGACAAAGAAAGCTGATACGTATCTTCAAATCTCTTATAAATTGCAAATGGATGTTAGTGCCCACTTGGCTGTTGAGGTTTAAGCCTTAGATGTAATCAAGCTTGTCTCCTTAGATTTTCTAGCAAATGTGGATTGCATTTATGGGCCAAATGGCTAGCTCGTCACACAAATTGACAGAAAATAAAGGGCCTTTTCCTATGCTCACTCAGCATGAAAACCGTGGCCTACACTGCATTTGTGGGTTTGAATTAGGCAGAAGTTCCATAACACTTTTACTGTTAAACAAAAGAAAATGGAATACAATTACTAGAAAAATTTAAAATATAAGGAACTTTATGGTATTAATCAGGTCAATGTTCTAAATTAAGCAATTACACATCATTAAGTTAGTATTTATGAGCTCTAATTAATAATTCATTTCCAATACATTTACTTAAAATTTGGGGGAATCACTGTACTTATTCAGTGAAGAGTGAAATAATTTAACATCAGTCTCTTGATTAGAATGAAGCATTACATGCAAATCAATTGAGGTCACTCTGGAGAAAGGAATCTCTTCTCTGTGGAGATTGGTGAGATCGGGGGATATTTTCCCTAGTCCCTCATTCATCTCTTGTTTATCTAAGATGTAGTGTCTCTGTCTACCTGCCTTTTGTTCTAGAGAAAAAACTATAAGATGACTCCTGGAATGGAATCACCTGAATTCCAGTAACATTTTAAACATCTTTCCCTGATGAATATCTTTCTCTGTGATTACTCATTTAAAAAATTAGAAGCTTTATTTTATAGTACTTTTTTCTCATTAAGTTGTGAATTACCAGCTGCCTCATAGTAAAATAAACAGTAGTTTGCCAATGTGGCACATATTATGGATTTAGGAGCAGAGATTTACCAAATTGCACATTTATGGTATAGTTAAATTTATTTGTATTGTCTTGTGTGAGAAAAATCTAAACAAATTGCAGATACACAGTTGAAGATATTTTCTAAATCAGGGAGTTATTTTAGTAATCTCTTCAAGATTGGTCTTTATTGGCCTGGGCAAAATAAAATTATGCTTTAATAGTTTTGTTATATAACTTTCAAAAAACAGCGATTGATGAGAGGAAGTGACTTTTTTCTGAAGAAAGAAAAGTGTTAATGGGAATTAAAGGCAGTCATTTATTGAGCAAAATTGAATTCAATATGGCAAGATTGAATGAAAAGGAGGTACTAGAATCTAGAACCAGCTCTGTATGAGAACTCAGAATTAGCTCTGTCTTGAGGATTTAGTAGGCTTGTAGAGAAAAACATTGCTAAGTTTGGCAGGCAAAGCATGATAAATAAAGACAGTATAAAGCAAAAATGAATCAGTGGTAATTAGAATCAAGGGCACAGGGGACATGGAGCACACAGTGACATAGAATTCAATTCCTGAAGAAAGCCCAGCAGGTGTAAACTTGCTCCTTAGTCATCCAGGTCTTAATATAAAAAGATTTCCACTGTGGGAAATTGGACACAAGGAGATATGGGTGAGAACCCGAATATGTCATAGTTAGACAGGGAGACAATGTTAGAGACCTTTAAATCCCTCAATCCAAGATGTGCTTTTCTACATACTGAATATTTGGAATTAGTAGATACTTTGGAAAATGCATTGAGGCAGAATTACCATACTACACTTATAACATTTAGACTTTTATAATATTTTTATACCTTCTGGCTGCCAGTGGGTGCAGAGATATACAAGAGAAGTTGTCTTCAACTGATGGGAAGGCAGACTTAGAAAGGTAGGCTTTGACCAACAAAAGGCTAAACAGTGACCAAAAAAGAAAGACTAGTTTTAAAATAGTCTCATTCTTAGAGACTTGTAGCCATGGACGCAACTTAATGTGACAGAATAGTAGCAAAATAAATTGCACGACTTGAAAGCAATTCCAATTCAGTTATGAAAGTAAGAATGTAACTTTTCCTTTTTTAGTAGGTATCTTATGTTCCTTCACAGAAATGTACACATATATTCAAGGGAAAAACATTTGCTTTTCTTTCAAGTCCACTTGTGTTTCCTTTATCTGAGAAACAATTTACTGAAAGAATTTGGATTTCTCATAGTCGCGATTTGGATTTTCTGCTTTCAGATCAAAGAGGCAATCTTTAGTTTCACAAAGGTTTTCTTTGTTTATCACATTGATGGACTTTACATTGATTAAATGCGAATCCTTACAAGTTTTCAGAGAGCTGGACAAATAATTACCACTATTATACTTCATTCAGCAGCCTGCTTTACAAGACTCTCCACTCTCCAGAATATGAATGAAAGGGATTGTGGTAGGCTGACTCCGTTTAACAACCCTGCTTATGTGATATGATCCTTATCAAGCAAATGGTGTGAATCCTGATTCAAATTTTAAAATTATGGTTCTTGACAAACAGTGCTAACCTCAAAGTGCAAATATGAGCTAATAAATAAAGCAGAGTGTAGCAAGTGACCCTGGTTAATATGCTTAATTAAAGTAGTGGGTGAATATGTAAATATTTGAGGATCTGAAGATACTAGACAAACCTTAATTAACTGGGTTGTGGGATTATTTTTTTATGCATTACCTATTACATGGAATTAGCAGACACTTTGGTAAATTCAACAATGTTTCCTTCCACTTAGATGTTATTTACTAAATAATACAGCACTGGGGCTTTTCTGATATTTTCATTCCTTTCTAACTAGAAACTCTTAAACAGGCAGATTATTATACTTATACAATTATATTATTGAATTTGCATATGTATATACCAAAATACTTTCTGTGGATGGGAACATCTTCCATAGCTCGGTGAGGCATTAGGCTTGCAGTGAATATGACCAGTGACGTATTGTTAGTTTGGAATTCTGTGTAGCCTAGTAAAGACTTTAGAAATGGCTCCTGATTCAGAGTATGATTATTTTGTGACAGCTGGTTGGTACTGGAACCAAGAATAAAGGAAAGAAGAGTACGTGATCTGCTAACCTAGAAGGAGAGGTAGAATGGGTCCAGGAGAAAGAAAAAAAGAAGAATATAGGAAGTAATAAAGTATTGTAATCCATGCAAGTACAATGGAGAAAGAAGAAACTATATACATAGAAAATATTGATAATTTTATTCTCTTGAGTATGGAATTACATTTACCATGTGTGGCACCTTTCCAATTGCCAGAAATCACATGATCCCTTTGCAGCAGTGCTGTCTCTTCCTGAGATGAAACACAAGGGGAGAGAGGAGAACAGAAAGGGGAAAGGAAGGGAAGAAGACATACATGAATTGATGTTGATTAGTAGTGCTTCTGCTTGATTGAGTGTTAAGCTAGAGGAATTAAACAAATCAAGTGTCGAGGAAATACTTTCATCAAGCTGCCTTTTATTCATTGCAAGCTAAACTATTTACCGAAAATGGATGTTGCCTCCTTTTTGGCCACCATTATTTTTACAGCTGAATTCCCACATACCCTTTGAAAACTGATTGAATATTGCTCATGTAAATAAAAAAATAGAAAACATTATTGCAACTCATAATTGTGTCTAAATTGTTACCCAAATAATCTATAATTGTCTGGGAGAATCTACTTCAATATAAAAGGCTATACACAATGGAATGAATGTCTTTCCTTGCTCTCTGATATTTTATTCATTTCTGACTATTACATCAATTTTACCTGTCAAACCTAGCTAGGTTAAGTTTATTAGTATATTAATATTTGTATTTTATTTCTATTATAAATATACATACAGAAATTAACAATCACATATAACCTCACCTATCTGTCACCCAAGCTCACTAGTGGTAGTTTTGTGACTATTTTGGCATATTTACAGATATTTTAATGACTGCAAATATTTTACCATATGGATATATCATAGTTTATTTAATAATTTGCCTATTTTTGCACCTTAGGATTTTAAAGTTTTACTAGTATGAATAACTCAATATAAGGATTTTAAGATTTTACTAGTGTGAATGACTCAATATAAGGATTTTAAGGTTTTACCAGTATGAATAACTCAGTATAGGCTGGGCATGGGAGCTCATGCCAGTAATCCCAACACTTTGGGAGGCTAAAGCAGGCAGATCACATGAGGTAAGGAGTTCAAGACCAACATGGTCAATATGGTGAAATCCCATCTCTACAAAAAATACAAAAATTAGCTATGAGTGGGGGCATGTACATGTAGTCTCAGCTACTCAGGAGGCTGACGGAGGAGAACTGCTTGAAACTGTGAGGTGGAGGTTACAGTGTGTCAAGACCACGCCACTGCACTCTATTCTGGATGACAGAGTGAGACTCCATCAAAAAAAAAAAAAAAAAAAAAAAAAAAAAGGAAGCAGCAGCAGCAGAAGAAGAACTTAGTGTATTTTGTTCTGACTATTTTCATGAGATAGATTTCTTAGAACATGATCTCTAGGTCAAAAACTGTAAACTCCTTTACAATGAAATAAGCAAATCAATCTATACAGTACAATAACTTTCTATTGGTATACTCTTACATAAACACCTCTCAGATAAAGATATACAATATATTGAATTCCCTAAGAACTCTTTTGTGCCCTCATTTAATATATAACCCTCCAAAGCATAACAACTATTTTAACTAACACTATACATTAGTTCAACCTTATTTTTAACCTCAGGTAAATGGAAACACTATTATGTAATTTTTAATATCTGGCTTCTTTCACTCAATATTTTTGTTTGGAAAGTTATCCATACTGTCGCATGTATCAATTTCTCATTCTTATTGTTATATAACATTTTTGTGTGTGAACATACACTATTTTGCCAGCCTACTATCAAAAGGCACTTGAGTTGTTTCCAGTTAGGGGCTATTTGAAATAAAGGTATGATAAACATTCTTTTACAAGTCTTTTGTTGGCCATAAACATTTCTTTATGTTGCTCAATACCCACAATTGCAATTGCTACTTTATGGAGTAGGCATATGTTTATTTTTAGTATATATTGGCAAACAGATTTCCAAAATGTGTATGCCTAGGGTACACAATCCCTCCAGCAGTGAATGAGATGTTCAAATGTTTGACATTCTAAGCAGCACATACTGTTCATCTCCCATACTGGTAAGTATATATTGGTATGGTGCACTCTTATCTTATTATGATTTGAATTTGTTCCTTTTTTTGATGACTATCATGGTGAGTGCCCTTTCATATATACCTTAGTCATTTGAATATCTTTGTGACTTGCCTGAAGAAACTTTTTACCCATTTTTTAAAGTGATTATTTTGTCTTTTTGTTTTTTATTTTTTAAGGATATTTTATACATTATAGAATGTAAGTTATTGGTCAAATATAAATTGCAAATATTTTCTCTCGGTCTTTAACTTGCATTGATGAAGAGCTTTATTGTCCTATATCTTCACAACCCTGATAAACTGTGAGGGCTTCAGTCTATCTTTTGAAGTTTCCAATGTTTCTCGATGTGCAGGGACTCCACGATATTTCCTAATTTGGTAAATGCCTTAAAGAAAAGATCAGAACTCGCTCTTCAAGTAACAATTTCCTAAAATCTGTGGGGCTCTGCCATATATTGGTCTACTTTTTATATCTTACCATTTTATTTATTTTTTTTTGTTGTTCAAAAGCTTTTCCTCCAGTTTGGTTGGGTGTATAATACTAGGCATATGGCTCAGTCTGTTTTATGTTGCTACAACAAAATAACAAAGACTGGGAAATTTACAATAATCAGAAATTTACTGGTGAAAAGTTCTGGAGGTTGAGAAGTCCAAGATCAAAGCAACAGCATCTCACAAGGGCCTTCTTGCTATATCATCACATAACAGAAGTCAGAACAGAAAGAAAGATTAAAAGGGCCTGAACGGGCTCCTTTTAATGGCACTAATCTCAATTATGAGGGCAAAACCCTCATGGCCTAATCAACTGGTAAACATCCCACCTTGTGCTGTGTTAGAATGGCAATTAAATTTCAACAAGAATTTTGGGAGTTTTGGAGTGGACTAACGTTCAAATAATACCAGCATACAATTATAATTTCTTGCTCAATTTTTTTTCTTATTCTAAAAATTATACCTGTTATTTATTTTTTATGAATAATTAAGCTTGCTAGACCTCCTACATCAATGTTAAACAGTAATAATCACTGGTAATTTTTGTTTTAAGTTAAGGAACTTAACTCTATAATTTTTCAAAAAGTGAAATTATAGCTACTAGTTTGTTGTCATATTTTTTAGCATGTCAAAAAAAATTGTAAAGTCTTTCATATCTAGATATTTGTAAAACATAATGCTTTTGTTTTTATAGAAATATATCCTTCAAATAAAATGATACAAATATTATAACAATAAGAAAACAAAAAAATCACTCAATATGTTATCTGAAAAATCACCATTTTTCACAACTGGTATGTATCACTTTAGATACCTCTATACAGCTAGATAGAAGTTTAAAGTTAAATAAATATTGAAAAAAAATTGTTTTTGAAAAATGGGATTGTAATGTTTTTATTTTTATAATTAAAATTAATTATAATCATAACTTAAAGGAAAAAATGTGTGAGGCAGAGTCCTGACATTCAATTTTTTTTGCAAAAGTAATAGATACTAAAGTATCTCCCTAAAATTAACTTTGATTATGAAAACTTACATTGCAAATGTTTCAAATGTTAACATAATCTACTGTCACCCTGCTTAAAATATGGAATTAACATTAACTCCCACTTATCCTTAATTACTGATTTTAAAATTGTAATTTTTTATCATATTTATCATGTTCTCATGGTCACAACAATTTAAATATTATTTATTTAGTATTTATAATACTTAAAGTTTAGTTTTGATTCTATCTCCACTAAATTTAGTATTATTTTGATTACTAGTTTATTTTGATTGCATTCTAATTTTGCTTTATTTTTCATTTTGTTCTTCGTTTTGTTTCAGACTTGTCTACTTCATTTCTCTAAATTTATATTTAGAAAAAAGTGTCAAATAGAAAAATGTTATATTTATTTTAAAAAGAGCAAATATTACAGGAGTACTTCAAACGAAATGCAGCAATACACTACCCCAACCCTTCCTCGATTTTCTCCCTTGAGGAACATGTTTTAAATGCTTAAATGATTAATTTACAGTCATATAAAAATTATTAAATATATTCTCCTTGTATAACAAACAAACAACAAAAAACTTAAAAGATAAACCTGTATTCCCCTTTGACCACATAAATGAAAAGGAAACATAGTACTTATATTAGTCCATTTTCATGCTGCTATAAAGAACTACCAATCATGCCTTCCCAACAGTTCCTCAAAGTCTTAACTCATTCCACCATTAACTCAAAAGTCCAAGTATAAAGTTTCATCTCAGACAGGGGAAGTCCCTTCAACCTATGAAACTGTAAAGTAAAAAACAAGTTAGCTACTTCCAAGATACCATGGGGATACAGGCGTTGGGGAAATTCTCCCGTTCCAAAAGAAAGACAATGACCAAAACAAAGAGGCTTTAGGCCCAGTGCAAGTACAATACCCAGTAGGGTAACCATTAAATCTTAAAGCTCCAAAATCTCCTTTGATTTCATGTCTCACCTCCAGGGCATGC
This sequence comes from Macaca nemestrina, assembly GCF_043159975.1. Lineage (NCBI taxonomy): Eukaryota > Metazoa > Chordata > Mammalia > Primates > Cercopithecidae > Macaca > Macaca nemestrina. The sequence goes on along the minus strand of NC_092128.1, from coordinate 80,030,968 downwards.
TGATGCAAGGAGTGGGTTCCCATGGCCCTGGGCAGCTCTACGCCCATGGCTCTGCCGGGTACAGCCCTCGTGGCTGCATTCACAAGCTAGCATTGAGTGCCTACAGCTTTTCTAGGTGCACAGTGCAAGTTGTTGGTGGATAATTTGGGGGTCTGTAGGATGGTGGCCCTCTTCTCCTAGCTCCACTAGGCAGTGCCCCAGTGGAAACTCTGTGGGGGGGCTCCAAACCCACATTTTCCCTCCACACTGCCCTAGAAGAGGTTCTCCATGAGGGTTCTGTGTCACATGCATCCGTGTGAAGGGACCACCAAACAGGCATTGTGTGAGCAATAAAGTTTTTTAATCACCTGGGTGAAGGCAGACTGAGTCTGAAAAGAGAGTCAGCCAAGGGAGATAGGGGTGGGGCCGTTTTATAGGATTTGGGTAGGTAGTGGAAAATTACAGTCAAATGGGGTTATTCTCTGCCAGCAGGGGCTGGGGTAACAAAGTGCTCAGTGGGGTAGCTTCTGTGGGAAGAGAAGGAATTTCACAAGGTAATGTCATCAGTTAAGGCAGGAACCAGCCATTTTCACTTTTTTTGTGATTCTTCACTTGCTTCATGCCATTTGGTTGTATATGTGCAGGTTTGGGCTCAGAGGCCTGACACTCTGCCCCTACAGCAGATTTTTGTCTGGATATCCAGCTGTTTTCATACATTCCCTGAAATCTAGTCTGAAGCTCTCAAACTATTGCATTCTTCATACCCAAGGCCCCAACACCACATGGAAGCCACCATGGATGGGGGCTTGCACCATCTGTAGCAATGGCCTGAGCTGTACCTTGGCGCCTTTTAGCTACAGCTGGAGCTAGAGCAGCTGGGATGCAGAGCACCCACTCCCATGGCTGCACAGAACAGCAAGATACTGGGCCCAACCTATGAAACCATTTTTCCCTCCTAGGTCTGTGATGGGAGGGCAACTGCAAAGATACCTGACATGCCCTGGAGATATTTTCCCCATTGTCTTGGCTATTTACATTTGGCTCCTCTTTACTTCTGCAAATTTCTGCAGCCTTGAGTTCCTACCCAGAAATTTTTTTTTTTTTTGTTATTGTTGTTTTGTTTTTCTACTACATGATCAGGTTGCAAATTTTCCAACATTTATACTCTGCTACCCTTTTAAATATAAATTCCAATTTTAGACCATCACTTTGCAAAGGCATATGAGTGTAAGCTGATAGAAGCAGCCAGGCTACATCTTGAATGCTTTGCTTCTTAGAAGTTTCTCCTGCCAGATACTCTAAATCATCTCTCTCAAGCTCGAACCTCCACAGCTCTCTAAAGCAGGGCCACAATGCCACCAGTCTCTTTGCTAAAGAATAGCAAAAGTGACCTTTACTCCTGTTCCTAATAAGTTCCTTATCTCTATCTGAGACCTTCTCAGCCTTGACTTCACTGTCCATATCAATATAAACATTTTGGTAACAACAATTTAACCAGTCTCTAGGAAATTCCAAACTTTCCCTTATCTTACTGTCTTCTTCTGAGCTCTCTAAACTGTTCCAGTCTCTGCCTGTTACCCAGTTCCAAAGTAGTTTCCACATTTTCAGGTATCTTTATAGCAGTGTCCCACGTATCTGGTACCAATTCTCTATATTATTCTGTTCTCACACTGCTATAAATAACTACCTACTGCTGGGTAATTTACGAGGAAAAGAGGTTTAATTGACTCACAATTCCATACACAGTACAGGAGGCATGAGTAAGAAGCCTCAGGAAACTTACAATCATGGCAGAAGGATGAAGGGGAAGCAGGCAGTTCTTCACATGGCCAGCAGGAGACAGAGAGGAGGGGAAAGTGCTACACACTTTTAAACAACCAGATCTCATGAAAACTCACTCAATATCATGAGAACAGCAAGGAGAAAATCTGCTTTCATGATCCAATTACCCCCTACCAAGTTCATCCCCCAACACTGGGGATTAAAATTCAACATGAAACTTGGGTGGGTACACAGAACCAAACCATAGTTCTGTAGCTATTGTAAATGGGATTGTGTCCTCGATTTGGCTCTCAGCTTGAACACTATTGGTATATAGAAATACTACTGTGTTTTGTACGTGGATTTTGTACCCGGAAATCTTTCTAAAATCACTTAATAATTCTAATAACCTTTTAGCAGAGTCCTTGGGGATTTCTAAGCATAGAATTATATCACCAGACAAGAGATAGTTTCACAAGTTCTTTTCCTATTTGGATATCTTTCATTTCTTTATCTTGCCTGATTGCTCTGGCTACCACTCCCAATGCTGCATTGAATACGTTGTGGTGAGCATGGGTATCCTGGTCTTGCTCCAGTTCTCAAGAAAAATGCTTCCACTTTCGTCCTGGTCAATATAATGTTGCCTGTGGGTTTGTCATTGATGACTGTTATTATTTTCAAGTATATTCCTTTGATGCCTAGTTTCTTGAGAGTTTTTTTAAATCATGATGAGATGTTAGATATTTGTTGAAAGATTTTTCTGCATCAATTGAGATTATCATATGGTTTTTATTTTTAATACTATTTATGTAATAAAGAAAATTTATTGATTTATATATTTTGCACCAACCTTGCATTCCAGGAATGAAGGCTACTTTATCATGGTGAAATAATATTTTGTATGCTATTAGATATGGTTTGCTAGTATTTTATTGAGGACTATTGAATCCGTATTCATCAGAAATATTGGCCTGCATTTCTCTTTTCTCATTGTGCCTTTGCCAGGTTTTGATATCAGGGTGATGCTGGCTTTATAGAATGAATTAGGGAGGAGTCGATCCTTCTCAATTATTTAAAATAGTTTCAGTATAATTTATACAAGGTCTTTTTTGTACATCTGGGAGAATTTGTATGTGAATCCCTCTGCTCTGGGACTTTTTTGGTTGGTAGATTTTCATTGCTGATTCAATTTTGTCACTTGATAATGATACAGAAGTTAAGAAGGAATCCCTTAGGCACATAGTGAGGGTACAAAAGTCCTTGGTAAAGCTTTTCTCTTTAATGAAAAGCAGCCCAAAATTATTGCACAAAGAGTAGCCTGTAAAGTCAAGCTGCAGACATTGAAAAGGAAGCTGGGAGCCTGCATGGGTGAATGCCAGCAGGAACTAGAGACTAAACATGTTCAATATGGTAGCTCCATCTTCCCTTGTTTGCCAGCCACATGTACAGTAAGAATCAGACAAGTGGTGTGGATCAACTGGAAATCCATTTGCATAATAAGATTAGGGTGGGGCAAACAGCCTTCCCCTCATGCTACGTAAATGGCATACCTGATCAAATCACTCTGTGAGCCCAATGTAAATCAGACACTGCCTCGTCAAACCTAACTATATAATTTGGTGCATCTGCCATGTCCTGGTCTGTTTCACTCAGAGATCCCTTTCATTCTCTTCTGCCTATTAAACCTTCCCACACTAAACTCCGCATGTGTGTCCATGTCCTAAATTTTCCTGGTGCATGACAATGAACCCCAGGGTATATATCCAAACAATGTAGCCACTTCAATATTGATCTATTCCATGTTTCAATTACTTACTGATTCAGTCATTGGAGACTACACGTTTCCAGGAAGTTATCCATTCTCTGTAGATTTTCTTGTATCTGTGCACAAAGGTGTTCATATTAGTCTGAGGATCTTTTGTATTTTTATAAAATTGGTTATAATGCCAATTTTTGTCATTTCTAATTGTACTTATTTGGATTTTCTCTCTTTTTTTCTTTGTTAATCTATATAGCCATCTATGGATCTTGTTTATCCTTTCAAAAAACCAACATTTGCTTATGTTGATACTTTGCATAGATTTTTGGATGGATTCAGTTCTGCTCTAATTTTAGTTGTTTGTTTTATTTTGCTAGCTTGGGGTTTAGTTTGTTTTCTAGTTCCTCTGGGTGTAATGTTTGGGTTAACTTGAGATCTTTCTAACTTTTTGAGATGGACATTTAGTGCTATCGACGTTCCTTTTTTTTTTTTTTTTTTGAGATAGAGTTTCACTCTTGTCTCCCAGGCTGGAGTGCAATGGCAGGATATCTCGGCTCACTGCAACCTCCACCTACTGAGTTCAAGCAATTCTTCTGTCTCAGCCTCTTGAGTAGCTGGGATTACAGGTGCCTGCCACCATGCCCGGCTAATTTTTGTATTTTTTAGTAGCAACGGGGTTTTACCATGTTGGCTAGGCTGGTCCTGAACTACTGAGCTCAGGTAGTCCACCTGCCTCAGCCTCCCAAAGTGCTGGGATTACAGGCGTGAGTCAACATGCCCAGCCTAAACTTTCCTTTTAACACTGCTTTTCTGCAGTGTTATGTATGTTTCATGTGCACATGAAAAGAATGTATATTCTGTGTTTGATGGGTGGAGTACTTTGTAGATATCTAGTAGATCCAATTAGTAAAGTTGAATTTAAGTCCAGAATGAGGTTTGTTAGTTTTCTGCCTCAATTAATTGTCTAATAACGTCAGTGAGGTGTTCAATTCCTCTATTTTTATTATGTGATTGTCTACGTCTTTTCGTATATAGAGAAATACTTGTTTTATAAATCTTGATGTTCAATACTGGGTGCATATATATTTAGGGTGCTTATATACTAAGTCTTATTGATTGAGACCTTTATTATTGTGCAATGCTCTTCTTTGTCCTTTTTCATCATTTCTGGTGGAAAATGTTTTGTCTGAAATAAGTACAGTAAATACTGCAACACTGCTGTCTTTGGTTTTGCATTTGTATGGTAGAACTTGCTCCAACGCTTTATTTTGAGCCTATGGGTGTGGTTACATGTGAGACAGCAGACAGATAGTCTTATTTTTTTTTAATCCAACTTGCCACTCTGCACCTTCATGTGGAAAGTTGAAGCCATTTACATTCAAGTTTAAAACTGGTATGTGTGACTTGGTTCTATTACAAAGTTGCTTCCTGTTTGCTTTGTAGTTTCTATTTAGTGGTTGCATTACAGAGTCTGCAGGCTATATATTTATGTATGTTTTTGTGATAGTAGGTATCTTTGTTTTGTTTCCATGTTTAAAACTTCATCAAGGATCTCCTGTAAGGCTGGACTGGTGGTAACGAATTTCCTTAGCACATGTTTGTCTGTAAAAGATTTGATTTCTACTTTGCTTTTGAAGCTTGGTTTAGCAATGTTATGAAACTCTTGGATGAAATTTCTTTTCTTTAAGAATGGTGAAACAGTTTCCAAATATCTCCTGGCTTATATGGTTGCTACTGAGTTTATCTACATTCTGAACAATTGCTGTTGCTACTGTTGAATTTTAATAATATATATGAAATCTTCAATAAGGAATAACTGTATTATTTTTATATTAATAAACATTACAATTTATACAATATTTTAATTTGGAGTACTCCCAATTATACTGTCACCCAGACACAAAGACTCAAGACACATGCATTCATTGTGAGAAGAAAAAAGTTTATAATAGCTAAAAGCCCCATTCAATGGACAGCAACTCAAAGGTTAGAGGAACACCAACCCACATAGATGGGAAAGAATCAGTGCAAGGATTCTGTCAACTCTAAAAGCCAGAATGACCCATTACACCCTAATGAGGCCAGGAGCTCCCAAGCAATGGTTCTTAAACGGAGTGAAATGATTGAAATGAGAGACGCAGATTTCTGAATATGGATGGCAAGAAAACTCACAAATATTCAGGAGAAAGTTGAAACCCAATCCAAGGAATCCACAGAATATAGTAAATGGATCTAAGAGCTGAAAATTGAAAGAGCCATTTGAAGAAAAGTCAAACTAAATTTCTGGAACTAAAAAGTTCATTACAAAAAATTATAAGTAATTAAGAAGCATTAATAGCAGACTAGGACAAGATGAGAAAAGATTCTCAGATCTCTAAGACCAATTCTTTGAATCAACTCAGTCAGACAAAAAAACACATAATAATAATAATTAAGAAAAACAAACACAGCTTCCAAGAAATATATTATACAGAGAGACCAAATCTATGACTTGATGCTTTCCTGTTAGAGAAGGACAGAGCATAACTTGGAAAACACATTTAACGCATTTGAGGATATAGTCATTGAAAATTTCCCCAATCTCACTAGAGAAGTTGACAGGTAAATTTAAAAAGTACAGATAATCTTTGTGAAATACTATCATAGGCAACCATTCCCAAGGCACATAATCATTAGATTCACCAGGATCATCATGAAAGAAATAATCTTAAAGGCAGCTAGATACAGGGGTCAGTTCTTATACAGAGAGAACCCCATCAGGCCAGTGAGAGACCTCATAGCAGAAACCTTACCAGTCAGAAGAGATTAGGGATCTATTTTCAGATTCCTTAAAGAAAATAAATTCCAACCAAGCATTTCATATCCCACCAAATTAACCTTCATAAGGTATAGAGAAATAAAATCTTCTTATACAAGCAAATGCTAGGGGAATTAATTACAACCAAATGTACATTACAAGAGGTTATTTAGGGAGTGTTAAACACGGAAACAAAAGAAACACCTGTTACCACAAACAAAAACACTCTCCAGCACATAGCCCTCAGACTCCATAAAGAAACTACTCAATCAAATCTACAAAACAACCAACTAACAACAAAATGAGAGGAACAAAATCTCACGTATCAATACTAACACTGAATATAAACAGTCAAATACCCCACTTAAAAGGGATAAAGTGGCAAACTGGATACAAAGACAAGGCCCAACTTTCTGCTTTCTTCAAGAGACCTATCTCACATGTAACAACACCTGTAGGCTCAAAATAAAAGGGTGGAGAAATATCTACCATGCAAACAGAAAAGAAAAAGAACAGAAGTTGTTATTCTTATGTCAGGTAAAACAGACATTAAACCAGTAACAAATAAAATGGACAAAGAAAGGCTTTACATAATGATGAAGGGTTCAATTCAGCAAGACTTAACTATCCTAAATATACATGCACCAAACATTGGAACACTCATATTTATAAAACCAGCCCAGCTTAAGCAATGCAAACATCTAGACAACCATACAATAATAGTGGGAGACTTCAATACCCCATTCATAGCATTCATAGCATTAGACAAATTATCAAGGCAGAAAATTATTTTTAAAAATCTAGACTTAAACTTGGCACTGAATCAACTGGACCTAATAGACATCTACAGAACACTCTACTCAACAACCACAGTATAATTATTCTCATCTGCACATAAAACATTTTCTAACATTGACTACATGTTTTGTTATAAGCAAGTCTTAATAAATTCAAAAACATCAAAATCATACCAAGCACACTTTCAGACCACAGTGCAATAAAAATGAAAATCAATATCAAGATCTCTCAAAGCTACATAAATACATGGCAATTACACAACTTGCTTCTGAATAACCCATATTAACATTGAAATTAAGCACCAAACCAAAATATCTTTTGAAATCAATAAAAATAGAGACACAACTTACCAAAATCATTGGGATGCAGCAAAGACAATGTTAAGACAAATGTATACAACAGAAAATGCCTTTATCAAGAAGTTAGAAAGATCTCAAATAAATAATCTAATATTGCACGTAAAGGAACTAAAAAAAAAAAAAACTCTAAAGCTAGCAGAAGAAAACAAATGACTAAAATCAGAGAGGAACTGAATGAAATTGAGACACAAAACTCCTTAAAAGAAGATCAACAAAGGCTGGGCACTGTGGCTCATGCCTGTAAACCCAGCACTTTGGGAGGCTGAGGCGGGCAGATCACAAGGTCAGGAGACCGAGACCATCCTGGCTAACAGGGTGAAACCCCATCTCAAACTAAAAACATAAAAAATTAGCTGAGCGTAGTGGTGGGCACTTGTAGTTCCAGCTACTCGGGAGGCTGAGGCAGGAGAATGGCGTGAACACGGGAGGCGGAGCTTGCAGTGAGCCGAGATCCCGCCACTGCACGCCAGCCTGGGCGACAGAACAACACTCCGTCAAAAACGAGCAAACAAACAAAAAATCAACGAAATCAAGAGTTGGTTCTTTGAAAAAAATAAGTATGAATAACAGACTGTTAAAAAGATTAACAAAGAAATAAAAGGAGAAGACACAAATAAGTACAATTAGCAATGAGAAAGATGACATTATACCCAATGTCACAGAAATACAAAATATTCTCAAAGAGTATTATGAACACCTCTATGCACACAAATGAGAAAATCTAGAGGAAATAAATTTCTCAAAACATAAAGCCTCCCAAAATTGAACCAGAAAGAAAATGAAAACTTGAACTGATGAATACCAAGTTCTGAAATTGAATAAGTAATAAACTTACTGAATTAACAAAAGCACTGAGCCAGATGGATTCAGAGCCACATTCTACGAGATGTACAAAGAAGAACTGGTGTTAATGCTACTGAAACTATTCCAAAAAATCAAGAAAGAGGGGACTCCTCCTGAACTCATTCTATACATCGAGAATCATTAAGAAAACAAAATATGACAGTTACACAAGGAAAAAAAGGAAACTTCAGGCCAATATCTCTGATGAATATAGATGCAAAAATCCTTAACAAAATACTATAAATTGAATTCAGCACCACATCACATAATTAATATATTATGATCAAGAAGGCTTTATTCTTGGCATGCAAGGCAAGATATGCAAATCAATGAATGTGATTTATCATATAAGCAGAATTAAAATCAAAATCCATGTGATCATCTCAATAGAGTCAGAAAAGACTTTCAATAAAATTCAACATAACTTTATGATAAAAATCCTCAACAGACTAGGCATTAAAGGAACATATCTCAAAATATTTCATTGATTTTGTTTTGTTTTGTTTTGTTTGTTTTTGACGGAGTCTTGCATCTATGATAACAAAACAGTCAACATGATACTAAATGAACAATTGCTAGAAACATTCTCCTTGAGAATTGTAACAAGACAAGTTTCCACATTCACCACTCCTATTCAACATAGTACTGGAAGTGCCAGTTAGAGTAATCAGGCAAGAGAAAGAAAAAAAAATGTATCCAAATCTGAGAAGAAGTTCAAGTATCTCTCTTGACTGATAATATGATTCTATATCTAGAAAACCCTAAAAACTCCAACAAAAGCCTTCTAGAACTTATAACAACTTCAGTAAAGTTTCAGAATACAAAATCAAAACACAAAAATCACAAGTGTTTTTATATCACAATAGCATTCAAGCTGTGAACTAAATCAAGAAGACGATTCTATTTACAATAGCTACAAAGAAAATGAAATAGCTGGTAATACAGCTAATCCAGGAAGTGAAAGATCTCTAAAAGGACAACCACAAAACCCTGCTGAAGGAGACACAAATAAATGGAAAAATCTTCTATGCTCATGGATTGGGAATAAAAAAATGTTAAAATGGCCATACTGCCCAAAGCAATCTACAGATTCAATGCTATTATTATTAAACTGTCAACCTCATTTCCCATATAGCTGGGAAAAAATACTCTAGATTTCATACGGAACCAAAACAGAGCCCAAATAGCTAAGGAAATGCTAAGCAAAAGAACAAAGCCAGAGCCATCACATTACCTGACTTCGAACTATATTATAAGGCTGAAGTAACCGATATATCATGGTGCTGGTACAAAAACAAAGACCAGTGGGACAAAATGGAGAACTTAGAAATAAAGCTACACACCTACAACTCTCTAATGGTTGAAAAAGTCAACAAAAATAGCAATGTGGAAAGAATTCCCTATCGATAAATGGTGCTGGGATGGCTGGATAGGCATGTGCAAAAGAAAGAAACTGGATTTCCTACCTTTTACTATATACAAAAATCAACACAAGATGGATTTAAAAATTAAATGTAAGACCTCAAACTATAAAAATCCTAGAAGAAAACTTAGGCAACACCTTTCTTGATATTGACCTTGGCAAAGATTTCTTGGCTAAGTCCCCAAGAGGGACTGCAACAAAAATGAAAATTGACAAATGGGACCAAATTAAACTAAAGAGCTTCTGCACAGCAGAAAAACAACAACAACAAACTATCAACAGACAACAGAATGGAAGCGAATACTCACAAACTACGCATCTGACACAGGTCTAATATCCAGGATCTATAAGGAACTTAAGTCAACAGGCAAAATGCAAATAATCTCATTAAAAAATGGGTAAAGGACATGAGCAGAAACTTCATAAAACAGAACATACAAGGAGCCAACACACAGTTTAAAAATACTCTGCATCATTAATCATCAGAGAAATGCAAATCAAAATCACAATGAGATATAATCTCACATTCATCAGAATAGCTACTAAAAGGTCAAAAAGCAATAGATGCTGGTGAGGCTGCAGACCAAAATAAACGTCTATACACCATTGGTGTGATGCCAAAATTTGTTCAGCCTCTGTGAAAAGCAGTTTGGAGATTTCTCAAAGATCTTAAAACAGAGCTACTATTCGACCCTGCAATTCCTTTACTGGATATATACCCATTGGATTATAAATCATTCTACCAAAAAGACACATGCACTTTTATGTTTATCCCAGCGTTATTCACAATAGCAAAGACATGGAATCAAGTTAGGTGCCCATCAGTGGTGGATTGAATACAGAAAATATGGGACATATACCACTTGGAATACTATGCAGCCACACAAAAAGCATGAAGTCATGTCCTTTACAGTAACAGGGATGCAACTAGAGGCCATAATCCTAAATGAATTAATTCAAGAACAGAAAACAAAATACCTCATGTTTTCACTTATAAGTGGGAATTAAACACTGAGTGTACATGGACATAGAGATGGAAACAATAGACACAGGGACTCCTCTAGGGAGGAGAGAGCAAGTGTGGCCTTGTGGTGAAAAACTACCTCTGTGCTACTATATTCACCAGCTGGGTAATGAGATAATCTGTACCCCAAACCCATCACACAATATACCCATACAAGAAACCTGCAATGTAGCCCCTAAATCTAAAATAAAAGTAGATATTACAAAAAAAAAGAAAGAGAAAGAAAGAAAGAAAGAGAGAAAGAAAGAAAGAGAAAGAAAGAAAGAAAGAAAGAAAGAAAGAAAGAAAGAAAGAAAGAAAGAAAGAAAGAAAGAAAGAAGGAAAGAAAGAAAGAGAAAGAAAGAAAGAAAGAATTACTCAAGGTGCTGCGTTGTACAGTTTCTGTCTCCTACTTCTGTGGCCCTGTGTTTATATAGCATATTCAAAATTAAAATGATGTTATTGTGACTGCAAACATGAGCTTTTATAATTTTGGCATTCTTCTGCCTGCTTGAAATATTTATTTTTATTATTAGTTTTTTATGAAAGAAACATTTGAAAGCTGAATTGAACAATATTGCAATTTCTAGGATTTTGTTATTGTCGTTGGTATGAAATCTTAATTTTAGGATCTGCCAAATTCATCCTGATCATTTAGACTTTTCTTAACTGTTTACATATGTGTTTCTCAAGTGAAAGACAACATTTGAGAATGTAAATAATAAAGAGAAAGTGTTTTGCATTAATCAGGAGTAAAGATAAATGGACATGTGAATATATAATTTGTTTAACTTAAAATGCTAAGAAGACACATTTTCATGAAATCAATTTATAGAAATTAAAGATCGAAAACTATGATGTTCTTATTTATTGTTGATTACAAATCAATAAGTAGATATTTCAAAAATACATTAATATATTTAAAATTTACGAATCTATTGCATTTTCACTTTCTATATTATAATATTTATATGGTGTTATATTTTAATGTCTTTAAATATGCAATCTAATATTTTAATAAATACACATACCTATACATAAAATTTAATAAACACAAATTTTCACTGGCTGGATTTCTTTTCTGGACATTATAATTTGTATAATGACTTCATGAATTTATTGAAAACAATTTTTTCATATGTAGACTGAGATTTTAAATATGATCTGTTCTAAGTGTAAAAAACATACTAGGTACATCACTGACCTACAGTTTACTTGAATCAGTACATCTTTTTAGTTTGATAATTATCACTTCTTGCACAGCTTCTAGATACTCGGGGATTATAGTTTGTTTTTGTTTTTCCGGAGCAACCTTGTTCTTTCAGGTGGTTTTGTTTGACAGAATCTACAGTAACACCTTGGCAATTTAATCTCAGTCTAACTCTCTCTCTTTCTGTCTCTCTCTCTCTCTCTCTCCCTCCCCTGCCCCGTGTGTGTGTGTCTTTCCGTGTGTGTGTGTGTGTGTGTGTGTGTGTGTGTGTGTGTTGATTACAATGAATGTACAGAAAGTCATGTGGGGTTTTGTTTTGTTTCACTTATTTTGCCATGAAGTGGTTCCTTCTTTTGAGGTGAGATTATGCAATATCTCATGTAAACCTATACATCATGTATATATAAATCTCAGTAAAGACAGAATGATTACTCTTCCATTGTGAAAATAATCCTTTATCATTCACCTGTCACCCTATGGCAGATTGTTTGGTTAACAAATGGTACCAATTCAAGATCTAAATGTTTCTCTCTGCTGTGGATAGATCAATGGTGGTAATGGCTGGATACGACAATGCTGTATGTAAGGCCTATGCATATCCGTGTCTTGATGCCTACTCCATCCATGAAGATGTTGTGATGGCCAAGGGGAGAAGCTAACAACTGGATGAGACATCTAATGTAAACATCTCATCTGCAGGAATGGTCTCTGGTGTACCTTGGTCTGAAAAAGAAAGATCCTCACAATTTGTGTTCACTACTATGGGACCATGTATTTGCCTTCTCCTCCTAATTCCTTGTAATTGATCTTCTAACTGATCTTTTTAGGTTTCTAAGAAAACAGCCTCAGAGCTCAGTGTATATCCTTACCTCAGACCCTAGCTTCCTTCGGATAAAGTAACAGCCAAGTAAGCTTCTTGAAACTGTGACCACCAAGAGGATTTCCCCCTTACCAGTTTCTTTTATTGTCACCCCTGAATGGGTATTTTGGTCAACAGCAATCTATTTTTGCTTCACATTTACATATATAGAGTCCCAGCTTCCCAAATAACATTTAGGAGCTTGGTTCCATAGCAGCTTTCCTTCTCATCAACTTTTGCCTACAATGAACATTTGCCTCTGAGATTCTTCATGATACTGGCAGTACTTTCAAGAGTATATTTCTTATACTCTATAGGGAAGGAAGCACCCGCTGAGTCCTCCATGGCACTTAGTTAGTCATCAGGCTCTCTCATCTTAAATAATCATCTACTTTAGCACAAGCACATCTCTGTGCTCATTGAGAACTCTTTCTTAGCATCCTGCCAATGCAGTGCTAGCATGGACATCTCGTTTACTATGGCCTATTGCACTTTCAAGCTATGAGAGATATCCATAATCATATGATAAATGGTTGCAGAGGTCTTTGTAAGGCTGTAAAGCCCTGAGAAATAAGGAAGTGTCCTCCTTATTATCAACAAATATTCACCATACCTTATTTAGCAATGCCCCCTCCTTGCAATCTACTGACCTCAAGATATGTTCCTGGACATGTTTACTAGAGTGCTGATAACATCTTATATCCAAGGGCACTTCTGGTGGTTAACTGATTTCTTTCTAAAAAACTAGTAGTACTTGTCCAGTTTGGCTAAGTTGAAATTCCTGTTGGATTGAAAGCCATAAGAATCAGTGGAAGGGCAAGCATCATTTTGTTGGCCATTCATGTGAAGTGATCTTGGAGTGTTTTTCAGGAAAGGGAGACTTTGGAATGTTTTTCAGGAAAGTGAGGCTTTTTTCTCCTTTTGTCATGGAGAAAAGTCAAATCTGAGCATCCTAAGAGACCAAGGAACACTAGATATTCAAAGTTCTCTAGCATATTTACTTAGGTATGCTATTACCTGGTGTCACAATATGAGGGCCCTGATTCTGGCACAGAAAACTTTCTTGGTTTGTAAATTAAGCCTTTTCTGCAAGTCCTTTTATGCAGTCCTAGCATAGATATCTCATTTATTTAGGTTTCTGAGAAAACAGCTTCAGATTACTCTTACAGTCCTGACATACAATTGCTGCAGATGAATGTCCCTTTAAATTCTGTTATAGAGGAATACTAATTTTCATACCATGACTTGAGTTGGTGTTCAGTTGATTTAAGTATGCCATTTTCTTTATTGAGTACATTGTGGAAACTTTATTACAGTTATCCAACTTCATAGATCTTATGGTTTCACTGCCATCGTATCTTCATGAGGCTTGAGAGATTGCATAAGTCAATTCACGCCTTTCCTCTTGTATTTCTCACTAACTTACCACATGTGATAAAGACTTAGTCATCATTTTTCTATAGCATATGAAGAGTTATCTAATATCTCACTCATACCAAGCAATTAGATCTTTGTTGTCACCTTTTGGGGAATTAGCCAATTCCAGAATTTCATCCAGAGTCTCTACTTCCTAGAAACTCTTCTGGCACCCGCATTCTTAAGCTAGGTGTTTCTGGTAGAAGATCATGAACCAAAGTGAGTGAAAGCAGTTTATTTGAGAGATACAGGGTACATCAGTAGGAAAGTGGGGAAATGATACAAAAAAAAAAAAAAGAAAGAAAGAAAGAAAGAAAGAAAGCAACTGATATGCATACTATTGAGCCATCTTCTATGGTGGGACAAGAGTTTAATCCTGGTGGGATATGGTACAAAATAAATATATCTGAATTGTTCCATACAAGGGGAGTAGAAGCTTCAGTATTTACATATCAAATCCTGAGAATCAGTGGTGCATGCTGATGCTGACTGTTGTCAACTTTCCAGCACTTACAGCCTGTTATAGGTGCACAAGAAGTACTGCCTTCTACAGTTCTGGAAAAGACCCTTCCAACTGGCAGTCAGAACTTGGTAGAAACCCATTAATATTTAAGATCTTTGAAAAATGGTTGGAAGAATGTCTGCTACAGAAAAAAAAAAGCTTGAGTTTCACATTTTTGTTTTCAGTCTACATGGGATTGGTTTTTGATTTTGTGTGATGTTGAGATCCAGCTTCTCTGGTTAGGGTTTTTACTGTTTGTTTATTTTACTTTTCTTCCCTTTACTTCCTTCTGTTTTTTCTTTCCCTTTGTTTTTCGCCATTTTGTTCTTTTTTTATACTCTTTCATTTTTATTTTCAAATAGGGAGCTAATTATTTCAGCAACATTTATTAAAACATCTTTTTCCCCACTCATCTGCAATGCACAGTGTGCACATACTGAATATCCAACTAATTCACATATTTGAGGCCAATGTAAATAGTATTCTTTTTATTATTTTGTTTTACTATTTGTTTCAGACTTACAAAATGACAACTGGCTCTCTCAGACATTAATTTAGTATCTGACATAAATTTTAATAATTTATTCATGCTCTTTCTTGACTTTTATGTACATAATGATGCACTCCTTGAATAATGAGACTTCTTTCCCCTTTCTGATTCTTATTAATTTTACATTTTTTTTTATCTTACTGTGCTAGCTTCAACTTTCATTACTAATGTTGAATAGAAATGGGGATAGTGGCCATCATTTCCTTATTTCTTCTTAAAGGAAAAGCTTTTATTGTTTCACAGTTGACTATGCTATTTGCTGTTTATTTTCATCCTTTTAATTGGATTAAATTTAAACAAACGTCTTTATTATTTCTCTAAAAGTTTGCATTTCTTTCAATAATCAATAGATGTTATCAAAGATGCATCTTCATCTATTAAGATGCTCATGTGATTTTTCTCCTTTATTTTGTGATTATAATGGAATGTGACAAATGAATATAATAAATGATTTTCCCACTGTTAAATCATTCCTAGTAGTCATGACGTGTCATTTTCATTATTTTTTCCGATATGTTGTGGATTCATTTTGCCTTTTTATTTATTTATTTTTCTAAAGGAAAGAGAGTTTCTGCATACATACTTGAGTAGGGTAACTTTTCTGTGTAAGAATAACTTTTTTAAACTGGTCCTTTTAAGATTTGGAATCAAGGCAAAAAGAGTTGGAAAACCTGCTATATTTTCTATTTAATTGTATTGAAAAGTGTTTACATAAAATTGAAATTATGTGTTCCTTCAAATTGAGAATTCATTGAAGATGATATGTTGGACTGAGCTTTTGTGGAAATATCTTTTTTAAAACTCATGAAGTTTAACTAATGGTTATATGACCATACAAATCCTATTTCTTCTTTAGCTGGTAAATTATACTTTTCTAGGATATTTTTCATATCACAAAAATCTTTGGTTTTAATTTATGGCCATGTTGCTCATGAGTGTCTCACAGTCTCTTTTTAAAAAATGTGTATGTTTGAATTTTATAATTTTATTTTGGGGGGGGGATTTTATAACAACTGGAGTCAAAGGAGGACATGCAATTGACTAGCTATTTGACTTGGTAAAATTAGAGTTTTAGATTTATTAACCCTGAACTCCGTACTGACTATATAGGGGATAAGAAAATAGGGAACACTAAGTACAAGATAAATATGTTCATTATGACAAGAAAGCCTAGGTTATTATAATCATTTTACAATGGTAAAATGATGGTTAAACTTAAAAGGTAAAGTATCTGGCAATAAACATTGAAAAACAGCTAAGATGTTAATTTTTATTTTCTACAAAACAATGCCTACCTGATAGGGTGTATATATATGGCATATTCGGTGAAACATTAGGGTAGATCATGAGTATAAATTTGATACCATGTGTGGAAATTCAAAAAGTATTCTATAGGCAATTTGGTGCCAAGTTAAAGCCAAATGGGCAGGGCTGCAATTGTAAAATATATTTCTGGCATAGTTATGAAGGATTAATTTAAATACAGGCAGAGTAAAAGTCAGGCATAATTTATTCTCTTTACCTTGCTTTCTTTAACAGGCTTAATAATCCCAATTATAGATAATTTATAAAAGTTAACAAATGGATTCTGGTAGCTGGTGTCCATGTTCTATTCATTATAACTAGGAAATAATTACCAGTTTAATTGGGCATACTTTTACTAATTTTAATGTCCTGCAAACTGTTTACAACATACAAGATGATTTTTGCTCCTAAAGATCACAAGCTCCATGTTTACAATATTCACTGTATTTGTTCTAAAATAGGCTGTACAGAATGTTTCTGCAGTGTTTTTTACCTGGTATAGCATTCATTTGGTTGTTGTGGTGCTGATGAAAGTTGTTATTTTCTTTTTCTAGAATCAAAATCATGCCTGCATTTAATTGGAGATTATTCATTTGGATAATTTACTATGATCTGGTATAATTTAAACTACTTTTAAATCACATATTACTTGAAGGTTTGGCAGATATTGTCCCTATGACTGGGCCTGTTGTTAGCTCATGTTAGAATTAAGGGTTCACCCACTCTTTCAATGTTATCTATGACTATTTTTATATTAACATTTTAAATTTCATCTTTAGTGATTTTAAAATACTTTTTTATTCATGAAATATCATACAATTTACCCAGATTATCAAATAAATTAGAATGTAGTTGTTTCCCCAGGAATTATGATACATATCCTCACTTAATTTTCTATAATTTTTTTATTTGTAAAAGAAAAATAAATGCTTTTAATTAATTGTTTACAAAGTTTCTTTCTCTCTCTTTATCTATATATATCTCAAAGTTGATTTAGTTTTCACGGTAACATTCCACAGGGATAAAAGAAAACTAAATCGATTTGAAGAAGTGAAGAAACTCCTGCAGAGAAACAAGGCAGTTTTGATCTCCCATATGGGAGGGCAGATGGCTGCCATGGCAGAGGAGAGTGAAGAGTCAGTGTTAAGTTTGACAAAAAGCTGGAAAAAGGTTTGGGAGCTGGCCTCATTAAACCTAAGTGCCCTGAAGTGGTCTACCTCGGAGTTGTGGGCCAGAAGAAAGGAGGCACTGACTCTCACAGTAAGGACCAGTGGGATCACTGGAGAAGAGTATTGGATCCTAGCCCTTGTAACTAAATAGTTTTTTTTTCTTTTTTTAACTTCTAATTTTTATGGGTACACAGTAGGCATATGTATATATTTATGGGGTACATGAGACATTTGATACATGTATACAATGTGTAATAATCACATCAGGGTAAATGTGGGTATCTGTCACCTCAAGCATTTATCATCTTGTTTTTATTTTTTTAAGCCAGGTATATGTTTTTTGTTTTTAAATTTAGTTTTTTGTTGTTGTTTTGTTTTTTACTAGGGTGTACTACAGTCTATTTTATACCCAAAAGAACACTAGACAAACAAAGCTTCATTACAAGAAGCGAGGCACTGATACATGGTAAGTCTCTGCTTTTTTTTTCTTATCTTCACTTAATTGCATCACAAGTAACTTCACAGGTTTTCACCATGAGATATGTCTATAATACTTGAAATGAGTATGGCAAAAACAGCACTGCACAAGGATGAGTCCACTTCAAGTCCCAGGAGAAAGGGCATACTTCTAAAGAAAAACAAAACCAAAGCAAAATAAAAAGACAGGCCTAAAAGCCTTAGTGCCTAATTGTGTTGTAGTTCGTCATATTCCATCTTGACTTTTTTTACTTCCAGTCAGTATTACATTAAACTTAGTGTCTGAGCTATATCTTTATTACATGCTATGTTATACATTAAGTGATATTTAAAGAAGTGTATTAGATAGAGTTTCTGTTGGATAAGTTTACCTGTGTGTAATTTAAAGTAGACTTTATCAGACTTGCAAGGAATTTTAGGATATTACATCTATATTAAAATAATATAATGTAGTCTTTAATCTGTCTTTTGTGTAAGTTAGCATGGCGAAAGAGAAACCTTCCAAATGAATACTTTTCATTGCTAATGATCCTGTTCAATTATTTTTATTTAGTTAACATATATCATTTTCTGCTACTGACAATCCATCTTAGTTATGGATGCCCCATTAATTGTAGGCAAAGAAGTGTAATGGTAATATTAAAGATTTAATGACAATAGCATGGTTGACTCTATGAGGAGAATAATATGAAAGCTTATTTCATTAGTTGGTGACAATCATTCTCCCATCCATATAGCTGGTTTAGGAAACTGAAAGTTCAGTTACTTTATTATAATATGCAAAATAACCAAGCAGGAGATTAAAGACACACCAATAAACTAGTTCTTATGCAGGTGGCACTAAAATCCAATTGAGCAGCAATTTATTATGAAAGGTACCTGGAACTGAACTAGAAACTGGTAAAAGTAATCTGCTCAAAGCTACTGTATTTGATGTGTTAAACATAACTTATCAGATTTCTATTTTGGATTGAAAGAAAAATGTAAAACAATCAAATAAGCAGTACATATAAAGAAAAGAGAAAAAAGGTACAATTATTAGACTGTAAGAAATCATTGCATAGTTTGCATTACCTTCTGTTTGATTCTAAAATGAGATTTCATTGGGGAAAATAAAAGGTTTTAGAAAATGGCTGAGTTGTTGTAGATAAACATAATTGCTTTAATTCATCTCTAAGTGTCTAGATATGCACTCTTTCAAATCTTAATATTTGTAAGTGTATATGCATATTTTCTTCTCCTCCTTTACATTTTGGATGTTGCTTATTCTACTATGATATGGTGGTGTATTTCTCTTTATATGTTCAACATTTAAAAACAAAAACAGCTATTTGTATATCTTCTTTCATATTTCTAATCCCAGTCACTATAAATGTGAAATTGTATATATATTGAAAATAATAGGTCTCACTCTTAAAGCAGATCTTACTGTTAGGATGATCATATTGAAATAATCATGTGTTTTAAAAGATTAAAAAAATAAATCTTCACATAAATCTATGTAAGTAACATCTAATTTTACACAAAATAATCTGACACTGCAAATATTTTGCTTGTAGGTTAATATTTTATATAATCACAACATAACTCAGCACAATAAATCCAGCCTTAGAACCAAGAGGATATTGAAATTCATTTAATTTTCAGAATCCAAATATAGATCTTTTAGGGCAGACTGCCAACCATTTCCTTCGGTCAAAGAAAATAAATTTTGCACCACCCCTGTCACAAAGACAAAAATACAGGGAATATTTTGAATTCTACATCAACTAGCTTTTATTTAAATATTCAAATATGCAGTATCTTCTTCCTAAGGAGAATGATTCCCTCTCTAATTAGACTATAAAAAAAATTGATGGATATAATACAAAATGTGACCATCTGCATTTCTCAGTCTTGTCTTTTCCAGTTAGAATTCGCAGGTGTCTTTTAAACAATGATGAATTAGAAGGAGTGCTCTTTTTTTCATTCATTTGTCTGTTAACTACCTTTGTGATAATAATACATTTGCATTTTTAATTTCCTCAGTTGTAAATGAGCACCTCTGAACCACTTCCTAATTATTTTATAATTTTTTTGTATTGTTCATTATTCATGCTTTCTATTTACTAAATAAAAATGACTTTTCCTTCGAAGGACATTTGCAATTCTTATTATGACAAACATAGATCATTTGGCTTCATATAAGAAACAAGAACTGAAAGAAAACATGGGGACATAGCACTCAACAAAAAACAAACTGGCATGCCTGCATACCCATATATACAGAACACAGTGTAGGTCAGGATATACAATCTGGTGTAACAGAAACCAGGCTTATTAATTTTTAATGGATGATATAAAGGTTTCAACCCAACTAACCTTGTTTGAGAAATTTGCACTACATAAATGTGAACAAACTGTTGACTAGCAGCCAATTAAGATAGGAACCTGTATAAAATGTTTTCTACAGACTATTAGATAATTATTTTTTAAAGTATGTAATGTAGATGATATTCTAAAAGAGCTTACTAGCTACCTGCTTATTCAGAGCCTATGTTTAAGAAGTAGTGTGTTGGAATCAGCTCCTACTGGCTCATGAGAACCTATGGTTCACCTCTTTTCCAGCTCACCTTTAGTGACATACTTGATATACTGAAATTGGCCATAATGAAAATATTTACACCTTGCAAATTGTCAATTACTATCAGTTGGAACTCACTGGTTTACTCTTACATGAGTATCTATAAGGTTTAGTAGAATTACTTCTGCTTAGTAAAATAATATAAGCAAAATAATTTCCAATAGAATAATTTCAATGAGTATGTGTAATGATACAGATGAAATCAGAGATTGAAGGCGGTGTTAGAACAGAATGAAGTTAAAGGAAAGGTGGACTGAATCGTCCCTGATGATAGCTTTAATCAACATTTTTTCTACATGAGCATAAACAGCTGCAGAGAGTGATTCCTCTTGTTTCCTTTTTAGGGGGATGATATGATAAGATGCATATATATTATAAAATAACATTTGCTGTTCCCTTTCTCTTATTCGCTTTGAATGGATCCAAGATATGTTTATATTAGAGTGAATTATTCCTCTATTATGGCCATATTACAGTGAAAGTTTATAGCATTAATCTCCTAGAATTAAAAGGAAAGCATAGGTAGGCAATTAAGAACTAAAAAGGGTCAATAAGAGCTGAGTGAGTTGTTTTAAGGACTAAAAATGTGTCTTTTTGTCTCTGGTGTGAAGATGAGTTAGTATTTGTATGCAGTTGTTGCATTTATTTATTGTATGTATTATTTATGAATTATTATTATTATTTATCTTGTTACCTTCAAGGGCCTATTCGTATACATATCCATTTAATACAAGGGCATAGATCCAGGTTTTGTGAGTCCTAAAACTTAAACAATTTGGGAATTATTCCTATGGAGATACAGAGAGAAAATTAATTATGAACTTGAATATTTAATTCAAACAAAAATTATAACAAGTTGGAGGTTGCAGTGAGCTGAGATCGCACCACTGTACTCCAGCCTGGGTGACAAAGGAAGACTAGGTCCCAAAAACATACTAATAATTATAAATATAGCAAATTATATATTCTAAAATGTTGACATATACCAAAAAAATTACAAGACCCAGAAAATGATGATAATATTTTTATTAATTACTATTCTGTCACACCTCTATGTTTTTCTCACCTTTTGGGCTTCATTCTCTTCATTGTCTGTTCATATTACAACAATTTTAATATATCTGTTCAACAAAGAAAAAAAAACTTAGTCTATTTTCTAGGTTGATCAAAATTTGCTTATTATCACTGATATTTGATGGGTTTTTGATGATCACCACATCCTTCATGTATAGGTTTACACACTGGATAATTGCAAGAATTTTCCAGGCTAGCTTATGATTCTATGCATTTCACACCTCAATTCTTTTTAATCACTCCCATACTTCTAGCACCAAGTGGCATAGAATATGTTCATTCTCTCATAGCTGTCTGTGAGAAAGGGGGTCTGAAACTTAAGTTTTATAGCTAAATGGCAAATTTGCCTCCCTGTATGGAGTAAGTCACAATTTAAATATCAAGTATACCCAAAATAGATACTATGTTAAAATGCTTTTAGCAATAAAGAAGTACAGGAGTCATAGATTTACCTCTTCACTATCCAGGAAAGAATCATATCTTAGCATGGTGCCTCATCTGAGCTCATTCTGTCTCTCTTTCTCTCAGTCTCTCTCTCTCTTTCTCTCTCTCTCTCTCTCTTTCTCCCTCTCTCTCTTTCTCTCTCTCTCTCTCTCTTTCTCTCTCTGTCTCTAGAACACTAATGGTAGGCAAAAATCTAGAAAATATTTTAGAGTATATGCAGACCAATTATATAAGCATGGTTTAGTAACTTCATCTAAAATTGAATACATTCATAAGCTGAATCAATGAGATATATTTATCTTCCAATACTGTGTAATATTACACAATAATTGATTAAGAAATAAAGGTATTTGATGTGTTTTTTAATTAATAAATTTACATGATTTCTAAACTTACTCTAAAATGTTTTTCTAATAAATTTTGTCATAAGTTTTATATACTTTGTGAATTACATTTATTTTTCTTATGATTTGTTAGGCATCACTTAATTTTCCTAAGTAAACATTTCAGATGTGCCCTATATTATTTTAAAAACATAATGTATTTTAAGCATTTGTATTGTTTATTTTTTGGATTATAAAGTCCCTCCTTCCTTATAATTACTATTACTAATTTGCCATTCTTATCTAAATAATTTATGTATGCAATATATAATTAGAAAGAGTCCACTATAAGGTATGTACTCTGCAAGACTGCAAGAATACGATGATGAAAATACATTGCTCATTCTACATAGTTATATTAAGAGCTATAGTTGTATTAAAACAATTAATACTGATTCCCTATTTTTGGTTCTTTTTCTCATTCTGAGGCCTCAGGAAATTAGGAATGTTTAATGAAAATATAAAATTAAGAAGTAAATATTCAATTTAGTTTTAGTGTGTGTTTTTTTTTTTAATTCGACTTCCAAAATAGATTCTTGGAACCCAGTCAGAAATTATCATTTGGATAGCAATAGCCTTATTTATTTCACTAGAAAAAGAAAAAAAAAACCTCTCAGAAGAGTCAGAGAACTTGGAACATGAGCATCCTTAGTCTCTGCAGGACCAAGGAATGGGACTACGGAGTAGGGCTGATATTAACCATCAAGAAATTTTAAGATCTGGACGAGAGGAAAGAAAAGGCAATGGAATAGTATCATCAGTTACAGGGAAGATTCTATGATCAGAACCATTTATCTATTGTAGCTATTTCCCATTTAAGAGATCTCAAAAGGCCGGGCGCGGTGGCTCAAGCCTGTAATCCCGGCACTTTGGGAGGCCGAGACGGGCGGATCACGAGGTCAGGAGATCGAGACTATCCTGGCTAACACGGTGAAACCCCGTCTCTACTAAAAACACAAAAAACTAGCCGGGCGAGGTGGCGGGCGCCTGTAGTCCCAGCTACTCGGGAGGCTGAGGCAGGAGAATGGCGTAAACTCAGGAGGCGGAAGCTTGCAGTGAGCTGAGATCAGGCCACTGTACTCCAGCCTGGGCGGCAGAGCGAGACTCTGTCTCAAAAAAAAAAAAAAAAAAAAAAAAAAAAAAAAAAAAAAAAAAAAAAAGAGATCTCAAAAGGTAAGATGTGATGAGAACCATATTAATTTTTTCCTCTCTGGTAACTCTTGCAAAAACCTTAAGCTGAGAACAGCATCCTACCAATACCGATCGCTGGCCATATGTGACATTTATCCATGTTTGCAGACTTTGCTGAGCTGTATACAAAATGCCCATTTGGGACAGTACCCTTTATAAAGACTGAGGAAATTTTCAGGCTCCTGAGATTAGAATCCTTGAAACCAGAAGATAAGGAGGAAGTAAGAGTAAAGCCCCTATGCTTGGAAGCAACTTTCAAATAATGAAATTCAGTCTCTACATACTCTAGTGTGGAAACCTGTACATGATTAAAATTGAATAAGATTATTCTTTAAATGTGAGACATGTTAAATTATTTTTATTAAATGCCCCATCATATTATTACGACATGATTATAAATGATTCAATCACCAAACTTATTGAACACCTCTGGGTACAAAGTAGAGGGGTGAGACTTAAACAAGTACAGCTAGCTACAACCTGACTTAATCCAAAGGATGGAATTTGAAATCTTAATTCTTACAAACTCATGGAGAGATCCAAAAATAGGCATGATTCCTTTGAGCCACTTAAATTGAAACATAGACTCATACATTCTCAGATTTAGCAGGTATCTTACATGCTATACTGCAAAACACATACTGAACATAAAAACCTTTTAAATCAATGCAGATGATTAGTTCTCTACCTTTCAGAGAAACTTATTCAATTATTGATGAGCTATAATTGTTAAAATTTTTCTTTTTAAATGAGTAAATTATGCCTATTTATAGCTTTAATTTACTGATACGTACTGTTTTCTAAAACTGTATACTCTACGTAAAATTTGTGTTCTAGTTCTGTGGTCCTGACTTTTCCTGCTTTTGCTCAGATATTCTGAACAGATGAAGTTTATATCTGAGATAGTCCCACAGGCATTATTAGACTTTCTAAAGGTAGCGTAAATAACATAGGCCACAAAATTCCTGGTATTACCTGAAAACACTTTTACTTCTTTTTTAGCCTTTACTTTCTACCGTTCTGGAGAACTATTACTCTACGTAAGAGATAATCCTCATGTAGTAAGTGAAGATGGATTTTATACTACCCACCCTAAAACTTCTCTAGGACTCAATTGTTTTTTTTTTTTCCATGATTGTACAACTCAGATTTCTTTAATATTATGTCTTGTGTCAAGTCTCTGACTCTAATCATCTTAGTGATTATTCTCTAACTATGGCAAGGAGTCATTACTGAGATCCACTCTCTTCCGAGCACTGGTAATGAAGATCAAAGATGAGTAAGTTTTATTTCCCCTGGCTTCCAGAAACTTAGAACATAAACACTGGATACAGAAACATGCATCTTGATATACAAATTACAGTATAGGTTGGTGATTGCTGCCATTAGTCAGTCCAGGCTAAGTTATATGTCAGTAAAAGCACAACAACAAACCCCTCCAACATTTTGGTGGTTTAAACAACAGAAGATTTCTTGTCCTCCAGCTAAGGAACTCAGTTTTTTGTAATAATATGGGAACCCAGGCTTATAGAGACAACTACTGTCGCAAATATTGGTAGTTCCTCTGGCAGGGTGAAGAGAATATTCTGGTGCGTCTCAAACCAGCAACTAAGTGCTCTAGCGCGTAAGTGACAGATATTACTTTCACTCCCAACTCATTGGCCAGAAGCAGTCTCATGATGCCAGCTAATGACAAGAATGCTAGGAAACACAACCCTTCTCTGTATCCTAGAGAGTGATGATATTGTGGAAATATGAAAAGATTGCTGTTTTCTGAGTCTGCTCTGCTTGTTGGACTCAGATGGCGTCTGGAAATTGAAGAATAGGACGGATTTGAAATATAGCAACTAGAAATAAAATTCCCTTTCTCTTACCCCTATCAGTGGTACATTTGGAAATCAGAAAAAGAAATCACAAAACAAACTAACAAAAATTAATTTGCAAATTAGTTTATAACTTTCTACTAAATTAGAAAGTTATCCAGAATGAGCAGTTGTTAAAAAAAAAGAAATGATTTTTTAAACATGAAAAATTCTGCCTCCATTTCCAAAGGAAGTAGACAAGTGCTTTCATCATTTTCTGAGCAAATATGTATCGATTGCTGATATATGACAGGCATTATTGTTAGCACTGAGAATATGAACAATTTGGCCATCAATAAGAAACTTACATTTTACTTGGGCTAGGCAAATGCTAATAAATTAAACAAATACTTTTATCAAATGTCTGAGAACAATACATGCTATTAGGGACTGTAAAACACAGTGAGGGTAGACAGTGACTGAGGGATAAGGTCATGAGATGCCGATTGATTACAGAATATTTTAGATGGAACCAATGGAAAAGAAGAAGAGGGTAGTTATGTGAACTTCAGGACGGAAGAACATTTCAGGCAGAGAACCTGCAAAGATTCTAAAGCAAGAACGCTAAATGAAGGA
Source organism: Macaca nemestrina (assembly GCF_043159975.1). Classification (NCBI taxonomy): domain Eukaryota; kingdom Metazoa; phylum Chordata; class Mammalia; order Primates; family Cercopithecidae; genus Macaca; species Macaca nemestrina. Next base: position 80,004,605 of record NC_092128.1, on the reverse strand, counting down.
GGTTAGTGGGTTTCAAACAGAGTGAGCAAGTAGGGTGAAAAGAGCTAAAGATGGAAAGAGCTACAGTTAAGACCTGTTAAACTTAGACAATCAAGCTCTCTTGCCAAAGTCCCACTGCTACTTATTTTAGCTATGATGGATGTATGTACGTATGTATGAACATATATATGTAGTGTGTGTGAGTTTGTTTGAGAAGAAGATTAGCATTTGATGCAGTAGACTAAGTAAAGAAAAATCTCACCTCACCAATGCAGTTAGGCATCATCCTATCCATTGGGGACACAAATAGAACAAAAAAGTTGAGAAAGGGCCAATTCTATCTCTTCTTGAGCTAGGACATTTATCTTCTCTTGACCCTGGACAGCAGAGTTCCTGGTTCTCAGGAATTCTTGAACTCTGGGACTTAATCCAGCACTCCCACTCCTTTATCAGCCTTTTGGCCTTGGAATGAGAGTTGCACTATTGGTTTCCCTGGTTCTCAAACTGAATTATACCACCAGCTTTCCTAGTTCTCCAGATTGCAGGTGGCATATTGTGGGATTAGTCAACCCTTCAGAATTCCATGAGTCAATTCTCATAATAAAGTCCCACTTTTTCTATCTATCTATCTATCTATCTATCTATCTATCTATCTATGTCTATCATCTATCTATCTATCATCTCAGGGGTGGCCAATCTTTTGACTTTCCTGAGCCACATTGGATGAAGAAGAATTGTCCTGGACCATGCATAAAATACACTAACACTGACAGTAGCTGATGAGCTAAAAAAAAATTGTAAAAAATCTATAATGTTTAAAGAAAGTTTATGATTTGTTTTGGGCTGCATTCAAAGCCATCGTAGACCACATGTGGCCTACAGGCCGGGGGTTGAGCGAGATGGATCGATCTATTTATGTACCTACCTATCTGTATCCTATTGGTTCTGTTTTGCCTGGAGAAGCCTGACTAATACAGGTGGTATGCTAGGAATTAAAAAATCACAGCCTAGAGATGGTAAATTTTCTTAGTATTATTTCATTGGAAGTTTAGTAATTAGAACATTACATTTATTTAAAGGCAAACATAATTATGGTGTTTATTAGTGCTTTTCAATTTGATGTGCATGCAAATCACCTGAAGATCTTATTAAAATACAGATTAGGATACAATACTTCTGAAATGTGTATTTCTAATAAGCTCCTAGGTAATGCTGATGTTGCACGTTCAAAGATCATAGTTGGAGCAGCTAGGGTTTACAATACAATATTGCTTTTAGAATAAAAGTTAAAATACTTGTGACTGGACACTTTGGGATAATCTCATACATCTGAAGTTGTGTGTATATTTATATTCCTCTGATTTTAAAGGATACATACAGTTGAAAAAGTTCAAAAGGCTTTGATTTTTTTTTTTTTCTCCTAGAGATGTTATGCTTGTGATTTGGACTGCACCCACCAGATGGTAATAGAGTATTCAGTTACAGGACACAGATAACCAATTCAACTGTGTAATGCATTGCTTTAGGAGAAGCACAGACAAGTAAACCATCTTTTATGAGCTTTTCTAATAAGCAAAAATTGCAATATAAATTTAAAAATAATGAGTTAAAAAATCAGTTCTTCACAATATATGTATCAGAAATCATATAAATAGATCATTAAAATAACCAAATAAGGTATCTATTGATCAGTATTATACAAGCATTTATTAACTCTATCAAAAAAATTCTGTGGGTAAAAGGACTTCCATTTTTGTCCAAGTGTTAAACGTGCTTCACATCTTCTGGCACGAATCTCAGTTTAAAACAGCTCATATATCCTACCTACCTCAAACAGGGTCAATCATCCTTAGTTAACTTATGTGCTTCATAAGAGGCATCCATTTGATACATTAATAGGTCTCTGGAGAGCAAATTAACTTCCTTAGCAGTTTCTGACATGCCTTGAATCACAGTTCAAATAGAAATTTATCCTCTTAGCTCTCCATCTGGGTTTGATAAAGTAAATTCTTTAAAACCAAAAAATAATTTACATCATATAGCATGAGTATGGTGACAACTGCAGAACCACAAGTTTTTGCTACTGGCTAATGCTAGATTTAATTATGATAGCACAGATTATTTTGAGACTCATTTTTCTATGAAAGCCACACCTACCAATCTCTTCACTATCCAGAACTTGGTTCCCTTAATAAAGTTGACCTCCGATTTGCTCCCTACTGTATTACGACTAACATTCTGAACTTGGTTCTCTTAATAAAGCTGACCTCTGACTTGCTCCCTAATATATTACAACTAATGGTGTTTATCCACTTAAAGGTATAAAATATATATGATACATTCCTTTGCAAACTGCAGCCTCCTGAGTAGCTGGGACTGCAGGCATATGCCACCACACTTGGCTAGTTTTTTGTAGAGATGGGGTTCGCCGTGTTGGCCAGGCTGGTCAAGAACTCCTGACCTCAAGTGATCCACTCACACTGGCCTCCCAAATTGCTGGGATTACAGGTGTGAGCCTCCATGCCCAGCCTAAATATGCATTTTTCTGAAATGCATACATGCAACATTCTACTCATAGGTAATTCCCTCTCTCTCCTTTCTTAATACTGGTGAAATACTAAAAATATAATCAGTTTTCTTTGCACATAAAATATCTTAGGAGATTTCATTTATCAATTACTCTATGAATATTTAATCTAGATGTTAAGAATTATTGGGTTATCTTAGTCTGCAGATCCCTCACCTTGTCTCTAAGTGTGAAACATTTTTCCATCTGAATCTTACATAAATGCAATGCTTCCTCTCTTCAATCTTCAGAGCCCCTTAGTCATCCTGAGGGTCTAGTGTCTGTGTTGACTTCCTTGTCATTTACAATATGATGAAGATTACTTCCCATTTAGTGCTGACTTCAATATGTAACCTGTATAGAGTCTTTGGTTCAGCAGGAATATCCTCCCTGTTCATTGCAGCTGAATTCTCATTTCTTCCATCGAGCATCTGTTTCACACTCTTCAGATTGCTTTATCTGTATTCAACTTTGCTTCTTTTCTTCTGACAACACAAAGGCTAAAACATATCTGCTGCTTGCTTGTCCTAAATAATGTGAAACTCTCACCATTGTCTTCATTTTTATTTTTCGCCAATCGGAAGCAAGATTTGATTCCTCGATTTTATAGTGCCAGTGTTTTTTCCTGCATTTTGCCTTTTTTCATTAGAAAATTAATGAAAAAGTAAATGATTTTTTAAAAAATGAAAAGTTAATTTTTCATTCAAAATTAATGCCAATTTTCTATTATCTTCCTTTCTTTTCCACTGATGTTTTCCAACTCCCATGCTTTCATTTCTCCTCCTTGTACAGGTATTGTAAACTTTTCTCCATTACTTATTACTCATGTTATGCCATTATTGGAAGTGCCACTTTAATCTGTTGCAAGATGTTCTACCTTCACGAAATATGAACTCACGCTCATATTTTAAAAAATAAGAGAGTGAAAGTCAGGCAGAGAATGTTTGCAAGAAAAAAATAGTTCTATAATTATGAAATTATTTCTGTTGGAATAGAGGTACAGTGTGTGCTGTAAACACTTTCCTATAATACAATATGCACTGAATTACCACTTTCATTGCTCACAAATGGAAGAAAGAAATAATAGTTGAGGGAATGAAAATTACTGACCGATTGTGTTGATTATATACATTTGCTATAGGGTATTCTACATAGTGCCTCATGTGGAATCCACTCAACCATTTCATTCTATGAAAAGAAAAAATATATAAAGCCACCATTTCCAGGATCCTCTAAACGTTTAAAATAGAAATAAATAGATTTTATAAATGTTTTTCTTAACCCTGATAAAATAAAATGTTCATAGCAGGGTGTCTGGTTACAAACTGTCTTCTGAAATTGCAACAGGACATTCCGCATGCCTACTGGCCATTTAATTTAATGGGATTTTTATTAGTGTACACACACTAGTTATTTAAACCACAGGGGTCTTTGCAGGTAAAGACACGAAGAGAAGGGGGAAAAAAAAACAAAACAAAATGAAAACAAAAACCGAAAGCAGCAATATCAGGGTTTTTTTTTAACTAAATAATTATATTTTGTATTCATTTATTTGAATTACATTCCTACTAACTTGGTTTTCCAAAGCATTAAGTGGAATATCACTTCTAAAAGGTACAACTCAATATAAAACATAAGGGACTTATTTTTAAATCATTCATTTATTTCAATACCAAAGATGGTACTATTATAAATAATTTGTGACTACATTTTATTTAAGCCTGATAACAGACAACTACAGGTAAACAAAAATAAAACTTAAACTTCTAAAACAAATTTGTTTTTCATATCTGCTATAATATTTCATTTTTATGCCTCATCTAATGCCACATATGTGCATTATAGTTTGACATCATACATATGATTATTATATTTAATATTCAGAACTCTCTTCAGTAGGAATTTTAGAATTTTTAGATCTAGGCAATTGAAATTCCACTTAGCTTCATTTGAAGCACATGTACTCAGTGAGGTAATCTAAAGAGTTTATATTACCATTACACTAAGATATTGGTCAGTTATTAAATTTTCTTTGATTTTATTTTTATTTTTATTTATCAAGCTCTTCCTTAGAGTTTTACATGAATTTTTTACTTGAACTAACTGTTGAAAGTTAAGTTTCATATAAATATTTTACATGAACTAAGTGTTAAAATCATTTGAAGCACTAAATCAGAATATAATAGAAATGTCTTTTTTTGTGCAGTTATAAATTTGAATTAAAAAGAGTGAAGGGGGGCGGAGCAAGATGGCCGAATAGGAACAGCTCCAGTCTCCAACTCCCAGCGCGAGCGACACAGAAGACCGGTGATTTCTGCATTTTCAACTGAGGTACTGGGTTCATCTCACTGGGGAGTGCCGGACGATCGGTGCTGGTCAGCTGCTGCAGCCCAACCAGCGAGAGCTGAAGCAGGGCGAGGCATCGCCTCACCTGGGAAGCGCAAGGGGGAAGGGAATCCCTTTACCTAGCCAGGGGAACTGAGACACACAACACCTGGAAAATCGGGTAACTCCCACCCCAATCCTGCGCTTTAAGCAAACAGGCACACCAGGAGATCATATCCCACACCTGGCCGGGAGGGTCCCACGCCCAGGGAGCCTCCTTCATTGCTAGCACAGCAGTCTGCCATATCGCGGCAAGGCAGCAGCGAGGCTGGGGGAGGGGCGCCCGCCATTGCTGAGGCTTAAGTAGGTAAACAAAGCTGCTGGGAAGCTCGAACTGGGTGGAGCTCACAGCAGCTCAAGGAAACCTGCCTGTCTCTGTAGACTCCACCTCTGGGGACAGGGCACAGTAAACAATAACAAAAACAGCAGAAACCTCTGCAGACGCAAACGACTCTGTCTGACAGCTTTGAAGAGAGCAGTGGATCTCCCAACACGGAGGTTGAGATCTGAGAAGGGACAGACTCCCTGCTCAAGTGGGTCCCTGACCCCTGAGTAGCCTAACTGGGAGACATCCCCCACTAGGGGCAGTCTGACACCCCACACCTCACAGGGTGGAGTACACCCCTGAGAGGAAGCTTCCAAAGCAAGAATCAGACAGGTACACTCGCTGTTCAGAAATATTCTATCTTCTGCAGCCTCTGCTGCTGATACCCAGGCAAACAGGGTCTGGAGTGGACCTCAAGCAATCTCCAACAGACCTACAGCTGAGGGTCCTGACTGTTAGAAGGAAAACTATCAAACAGGAAGGACACCTACACCAAAACCCCATCAGTACATCACCATCATCAAAGACCAGAGGCAGATAAAACCACAAAGATGGGGAAAAAGCAGGGCAGAAAAGCTGGAAATTCAAAAAATAAGAGTGCATCTCCCCTGGCAAAGGAGCGCAGCTCATCGCCAGCAACGGATCAAAGCTGGACAGAGAATGACTTTGACGAGATGAGAGAAGAAGGCTTCAGTCCATCAAACTTCTCAGAGCTAAAGGAGGAATAACGTACCCAGTGCAAAGATACTAAAAATCTTGAAAAAAAAGTGGAAGAATTGATGGCTAGAGTAATTAATGCAGAGAAGGTCGTAAACGAAATGAAAGAGATGAAAACCATGACACGAGGAATACGTGACAAATGCACAAGCTTCAGTAACCGACTCGATCAACTGGAAGAAAGAGTATCAGCGATTGAGGATCAAATGAATGAAATGAAGCGAGAAGAGAAACCAAAAGAAAAAAGAAGAAAAAGAAATGAACAAAGCCTGCAAGAAGTATGGGATTATGTAAAAAGACCAAATCTACGTCTGATTGGGGTGCCTGAAAGTGAGGGGGAAGATGGAACCAAGTTGGAAAACACTCTTCAGGATATCATCCAGAGGAACTTCCCCAACCAAGTAGGGCAGGCCAACATTCAAATCCAGGAAATACAGAGAAAGCCACAAAGATACTCCTCGAGAAGAGCAACTCCAAGACACATAATTGCCAGATTCACCAAAGTTGAAATGAAGGAAAAAATCTTAAGGGCAGCCAGAGAGAAAGGTCGGGTTACTCACAAAGGGAAGCCCATCAGACTAACAGCAGATCTCTCGGCAGAAACTCTCCAAGCCAGAAGAGAGTGGGGGCCAATATTCAACATTCTTAAAGAAAAGAATTTTCAACCCAGAATTTCATATCCAGCCAAACTAAGTTTCATAAGTGAAGGAGAAATAAAATCCTTTACAGATAAGCAAATGCTTAGAGATTTTGTCACCACTAGGCCTGCCTTACAAGAGACCCTGAAGGAAGCACTCAACATGGAAAGGAACAACCGGTACCAGCCATTGCAAAAACATGCCAAAATGTAAAGACCATCGAGGCTAGGAAGAAACTGCATCAACTAACGAGCAAAATAACCAGTTAATATCATAATGGCAGGATCAAGTTCACACATAACAATATTAACCTTAAATGTAAATGGACTAAATGCTCCAATTAAAAGACACAGACTGGCAAACTGGATAAAGAGTCAAGACCCATCAGTCTGCTGTATTCAGGAGACCCATCTCACACGCAGAGACATACATAGGCTCAAAATAAAGGGATGGAGGAAGATTTACCAAGCAAATGGAGAACAAAAAAAAGCAGGGGTTGCAATACTAGTCTCTGATAAAACAGACTTTAAACCATCAAAGATCAAAAGAGACAAAGAAGGCCATTACATAATGGTAAAGGGATCAATTCAACAGGAAGAGCTAACTATCCTAAATATATATGCACCCAATACAGGAGCACCCAGATTCATAAAGCAAGTCCTTAGAGACTTACAAAGAGACTTAGACTCCCATACAATAATAATGGGAGACTTCAACACTCCACTGTCAACATTAGACAGATCAACGAGACAGAAAGTTAACAAGGATATCCAGGAATTGAACTCATCTCTGCAGCAAGCAGACCTAATAGACATCTATAGAACTCTCCATCCCAAATCAACAGAATATACATTCTTCTCAGCACCACATCGTACTTACTCCAAAATTGACCATGTAATTGGAAGTAAAGCACTCCTCAGCAAATGTACAAGAACAGAAATTATAACAAACTGTCTCTCAGACCACAGTACAATCAAACTAGAACTCAGGACTAAGAAACTCAATCAAAACCGCTCAACTACATGGAAACTGAACAACCTGCTCCTGAATGACTACTGGGTACATAACGAAATGAAGGCAGAAATAAAGATGTTCTTTGAAACCAATGAGAATAAAGATACCACATACCAGAATCTCTGGGACACATTTAAAGCAGTGTGTAGAGGGAAATTTATAGCACTAAATGCCCACAAGAGAAAGCAGGAAAGATCTAAAATTGACACTCTAACATCGCAATTAAAAGAACTAGAGAAGCAAGAGCAAACACATTCGAAAGCTAGCAGAAGGCAAGAAATAACTAAGATCAGAGCAGAACTGAAGGAGATAGAGACACAAAAAACCCTCCAAAAAATCAACGAATCCAGGAGTTGGTTTTTTGAAAAGATCAACAAAATTGACAGACCACTAGCAAGACTAATAAAGAAGAAAAGAGAGAAGAATCAAATCGACGCAATTAAAAATGATAAAGGGGATATCACCACCGACCCCACAGAAATACAAACTACCATCAGAGAATACTATAAACACCTCTACGCAAATAAACTGGAAAATCTAGAAGAAATGGATAATTTCCTGGACACTTACACTCTTCCAAGACTAAACCAGGAAGAAGTTGAATCCCTGAATAGACCAATAGCAGGCTCTGAAATTGAGGCAATAATTAATAGCCTACCAACCAAAAAAAGTCCAGGACCAGATGGATTCACAGCTGAATTCTACCAGAGGTACAAGGAGGAGTTGGTACCATTCCTTCTGAAACTATTCCAATCAATAGAAAAAGAGGGAATCCTCCCTAACTCATTTGATGAGGCCAACATCATCCTGATACCAAAGCCTGGCAGAGACACAACAAAAAAAGAGAATTTTAGACCAATATCCCTGATGAACATCGATGCAAAAATCCTCAATAAAATACTGGCAAACCGGATTCAGCAACACATCAAAAAGCTTATCCACCATGATCAAGTGGGCTTCATCCCTGGGATGCAAGGCTGGTTCAACATTCGCAAATCAATCAACATAATCCAGCATATAAACAGAACCAAAGACAAGAACCACATGATTATCTCAATAGATGCAGAAAAGGCTTTTGACAAAATTCAACAGCCCTTCATGCTAAAAACGCTCAATAAATTTGGTATTGATGGAACGTACCTCAAAATAATAAGAGCTATTTATGACAAACCCACAGCCAATATCATACTGAATGGGCAAAAACTGGAAAAATTCCCTTTGAAAACTGGCACAAGACAGGGATGCCCTCTCTCACCACTCCTATTCAACATAGTGTTGGAAGTTCTGGCTAGGGCAATTAGGCAAGAGAAAGAAATCAAGGGTATTCAGTTAGGAAAAGAAGAAGTCAAATTGTCCCTGTTTGCAGATGACATGATTGTATATTTAGAAAACCCCATTGTCTCAGCCCAAAATCTCCTTAAGCTGATAAGCAACTTCAGCAAAGTCTCAGGATACAAAATTAATGTGCAAAAATCACAAGCATTCTTTTTTTTTTTTTTTTTTTCTTTTTGAGACGGAGTCTCGCTATGTCGCCCAGGGTGGAGTGCAGTGGCTGGATCTCAGCTCACTGCAAGCTCCGCCTCCCGGGTTTTTACGCCATTCTCCTGCCTCAGCCTCCCGAGTAGCCGGGACTACAGGCGCCCACCACCTTGCCCAGCTAGTTTTTTGTATTTTTTAGTAGAGACGGGGTTTCACCGTGTTAGCCAGGATGGTCTCGAACTCCTGACCTCGTGATCCGCCCGTCTCGGCCTCCCAAAGTGCTGGGAATTCACAAGCATTCTTATACACCAGTAACAGACAAACAGAGAGCCAAATCAGGAATGAACTTCCATTCACAATTGCTTCAAAGAGAATCAAATACCTAGGAATCCAACTTACAAGGGATGTAAAGGACCTCTTCAAGGAGAACTACAAACCACTGCTCAGTGAAATAAAAGAGGACACAAACAAATGGAAGAACATAACATGCTCATGGATAGGAAGAATCAGTATCGTGAAAATGGCCATACTGCCCAAGGTAATTTATAGATTCAATGCCATCCCCATCAAGCTACCAATGAGTTTCTTCACAGAATTGGAAAAAACTGCTTTAAAGTTCATATGGAACCAAAAAAGAGCCCGCATCTCCAAGACAATCCTAAGTCAAAAGAACAAAGCTGGAGGCATCACGCTACCTGACTTCAAACTATACTACAAGGCTACAGTAACCAAAACAGCATGGTACTGGTACCAAAACAGAGATATAGACCAATGGAACAGAACAGAGGCCTCAGAAATAATACCACACATCTACAGCCATCTGATCTTTGACAAACCTGAGAGAAACAAGAAATGGGGAAAGGATTCCCTATTTAATAAATGGTGCTGGGAAAATTGGCTAGCCATAAGTAGAAAGCTGAAACTGGATCCTTTCCTTACTCCTTATACAAAAATTAATTCAAGATGGATTAGAGACTTAAATGTTAGACCTAATGCCATAAAAATCCTAGAGGAAAACCTAGGTAGTACCATTCAGGACATAGGCATGGGCAAAGACTTCATGTCTAAAACACCAAAAGCAACGGCAGCAAAAGCCAAAATTGACAAATGGGATCTCATTAAACTAAAGAGCTTCTGCACAGCAAAAGAAACTACCATCAGAGTGAACAGGCAACCTACAGAATGGGAGAAAAGTTTTGCAATCTACTCATCTGACAAAGGGCTAATATCCAGAACCTACAAAGAACTCAAACAAATTTACAAGAAAAAAACAAACAACCCCATCAAAAAGTGGGCAAAGGATATGAACAGACATTTCTCAAAAGAAGACATTCATACAGCCAACAGACACATGAAAAAATGCTCATCATCACTGGCCATCAGGGAAATGCAAATCAAAACCACAATGAGATACCATCTCACACCAGTTAGAATGGCAATCATTAAAAAGTCAGGAAACAACAGGTGCTGGAGAGGATGTGGAGAAATAGGAACACTTTTACACTGTTGGTGGGATTGTAAACTAGTTCAACCATTATGGAAAACAGTATGGCGATTCCTCAAGGATCTAGAACTAGATGTACCATATGACCCAGCCATCCCATTACTGGGTATATACCCAAAGAATTATAAATTATGCTGCTATAAAGACACATGCACACGTATGTTTATTGTGGCACTATTCACAATAGCAAAGACTTGGAATCAACCCAAATGTCCATCAGTGACAGACTGGATTAAGAAAATGTGGCACATATACACCATGGAATACTATGCAGCCATCAAAAAGGATGAGTTTGTGTCCTTTGTAGGGACATGGATGCAGCTGGAAACCATCATTCTTAGCAAACTATCACAAGAACAGAAAACCAAACACCGCATGTTCTCACTCATAGGTGGGAACTGAACAACGAGATCACTTGGACTCAGGAAGGGGAACATCACACACCGGGGCCTATCATGGGGAGGGGGGAGGGGGGAGGGATTGCATTGGGAGTTATACCTGATGTAAATGACGAGTTGATGGGTGCTGACGAGTTGATGGGTTCAGCACAGCAACATGGCACAAGTATACATATGTAACAAACCTGCACGTTATGCACATGTACCCTAGAACTTAAAGTATAATAATAATAAATAAATTTAAAAAAAAAGAGTGAATAAGTTTTTTTAAAAAATCATTGCATTCCTTTTAGAAATACAATAGTCAAACACTTTTAAAATAAATTTTGAACAAAAATATGAAGAAAGAAAGGAAGAGGAATTGAAGGAGAAGGTTGATGATGAAAGTGGCAATAAGGAGGAGGAGATTGAGTTGGAAAAAGAGAGGAGATTCCAATCACGATTTTTTACTTTTTTTCCTGTGTTTCTTATATGTTTTTAAATTTTTTTTATTATTATTATTTTTCTTTTTCTTTCTTTCTTTCTTTCTTTTTTTTTTTTTTTTTTTTTTTTTTTTTTTGAGACAAAGTCTCACTCTTGTCTTCCAGGCTGGAATGTGATGGTGTGATCTCGGCTCACTGCAACCTTTGCCTCCCGGGTTCAAGCTATTCTCCTGCCTCAGCCTCCCGCATAGCTGGGATTACAGGCACCTGCTACCACGTCTGGCTATTTTTTTGGTATTTTTAGTGGAGACGGGGTTTCACCATGTTAGTCAGGCTGGTTTCGAACTCCTGACCTCAGGTGATCCACCTGCCTTGGCCTCCCGAAGCGCTGAGGTTACAAGCATGAGCCACCACGCCCAACCTATTATTTTTCAATTAACATAAAATTGTATATTTTGTGTATAACATGATGCTTTGAAATATATATACATTGTAAAATGACTTAATCTAGCGAATTATCACATGTATTATCTCACATAGTTATCATTTTTGTTGTAAGAACATTTAACATCTACTCTCTTAGTATTTTTCAAGTATACACTGTTATAACTATAGTCATCAGTTATACTATAATTTCCTTGAACTAATTCCTTCTGCCTGAGATTTTGTATCCTTTTGTTATAGTAGGTAATTAAGCAGACATGAGCAGGGCAGGAGCGGGTTCCCCAAGGAATGTCAGGTGATCATTAGGTGATGATCAGACGTTTGTTAAACTGTTTCTTTAAAATAATAATTGGTCACAGCCAGTGCCAGGGAATGACAGTCTTTCTCAATAGATAGTAAACACCAGAACTTCCTGATAAGATCTCAGGAGTTGGGAAAGCAGGCTCAAATGCCCACACTAAGAGACAAAATGGCAGAGTTTAACTGATATATGACCTTTCTCTAGGAATGCACAACTGGTAAGGAAAAAAATGCTTCAAGTGAGCATGCACACAACTTTAGTAAACGCACTGCACATGGAACTAATCCCAAGTGCTGGCCTTAGACCACTGCACATGTGAAAAGCCTGCTCAAGGGGAAAAATCAAGGAAGGAAAAACACAAACCCCAGAACCATGCTACTGTGTGAAGCCTCAAGTCATGGGCTGAACAGGGCACTTGGATCTCTCAAGTCACCTGCTTGGCCCTTTTCCAAGTGTACTTTGCTTTCTTTCATTTTTGCTCTAAAACATTTTAATAAACTCTAACTTCTGCTTTAAAACTTGCCTGGGTCTCTCCTTATGCCTTAAACCTACTTCTGTCCCTCGGCCAAATTCTTTTCTCCAAGGAGGCAAGCAATGAATTGCTGCAGACCCCTACAGATTTGCCACTAATAACACTTTGACCAACATCTCCACCAACTATACCTGCCACGACACCCAGCCCTTGGTAACCATCATCCCTCTCTCTGGTTCTATGAGATCAACTTTTTTAGATTCCATGTATGAGTGAGATGAAATTTTGATAGTCTCTGAGTATTGAATTTCCTGCTGTATTCAAGTCTTCAATGTTTTTGTATTAATTTTGGTTCACAATTTGGTAAGACTAGGCTAATGCATAATATATCATCCCAACAAAACTATTTTTGAGATTTAAAAGTGTGTGAAGATTACATTGGGTGACAGATATTAACCAAGATTATCTTGGAATAGCCAAGAGATATGCCCAACTTTAGCATCAACAATAAACCTGTGACTCATGTTTACTAAAATAATGTGCTATACAAGTGTTTTAAAGTAGGATCAGATGGAATAGAAATTTGTTCAACAAATATATACTTGTAATAAAGTTCAAAAAATCTGCAAGAGATGTGATATGAACTAGATCTTTAATGATAGGGAGATTTTATTCAAAATAAAAGAGGAAAAAATGCCAAAAAGGCAAAACGAAATTAAACTAGTTAAAAAATTCACTCTCGCTTATATTTTCTGCTTATCAAGAACATGGAACCTGTTACTTTCTTTCGAACAACTACAACAACAAAGATCTTTTATTTTTTGGAGCTGTCACAATCATTTTAAGACTGCTATTACATGGGTCAGCATTTCAATATTCCTCTAAATTTATCATGTGAATAAAAAAAGAGAAACAGCCATTCTGCATGAAGTTTGCATAAGACACATGAATAAGACACAGTAAGTAACAGTTAGATGTTTGGTCATAGGTTTTGTCTCTGTATTATATGATATACATGTCTATGTGTATAGGATGTAATATTATTCAACCATAGCAAATAAGGAAATCCTGCCATTTCTGACAACACAAATGGCTTTAGAAGATATTATGGTGCGTGAAATAAGCCAGACCCTGAAACAAAAATACTGCATGATCTCACTTAAATGTGGAATCTAAAAATGTCAATCTTACAGAAAAAGAGCGTAGAAGAGTAGTTTCCAGTGGTGGGGGAAATGGAGAGATGTGAAACAAAGTGTATAAACTTGCAATTATAAGATGACAAAGTTCTGGAGACTTAATATACAGGATGGTCACTATACTTATAATAACGTATACTTCAATTTTGCTAAAAGAGTAGATGGTAAGTATTCCCATCATAGTATATGATATGGTTTGGCTATGTCCCCAATCAAATCTAACTTGAATTGTATGTCCCAGAATTCCCATGTGTTGTGGGAGGGACTCAGGGTGAGGTAATTGAATCACGGGGCAGTCGCTCTTTTCCACGCTATTCTCATGATAATGGATACATCTCACAAGATTTGATGGGTTTATCAGGACTTTCTGCTTTTGCTTCTTCCTCATTTTTCTCTTGCCACCACCATGTAAGAAGTGTTCTTTCCCTCCCACCATGATTCTGAGGCCTCCCCAGCCATAGAATCTGGAACTGTAAGTCCAATTAAACTTCTTTCTCTTCCCAGTCTCATGTATGTATATCAGCAGCGTGAAAATGAATTAATATGGTAAATTGGTACCAGTAGAGTGGGGCGTTGCTGAAACGATACCTGAAAATGTGGAAGTGACTTTGGAACTGGGTAACAGGCAGAGGTTGGAACAGTTTGGAGGGCTCAGAAGAAGACAGGAAAATGTGGGAAGTTTGGAACCTCCTAGAGACTTGTTGAATGGCTTTGGCACAAATGCTGATAGTAATATGAACAAAAAGGTCCAGGCTGAGGTGTTCTCAGATGGAGATGAAGAACTTGTTGGGAACTGGAGCAAAGGTGACTCTTGTTATGTTTTAGCAAGAAGACTGATGGCATTTTACCCTGCCTTAGAGATTTATGGAACTTTGAACTTAAAGAAGATGATTTAGGGTATCTAGCAGAAGAAATTTCTAAGCAGCAAAGCATTCAAAAGGTGACTTGGTCACTGTTAAAAGCATTCCATTTCAAAAGGAAAACAGAGCGTGAAAGTTCAGAAAATCTACAGCCTGATGATGCAGTAGAAAAGAACGCCCCCCCCCTTTTTTTTTTTTTTTTTTTTTTTTTTTGAGGAGGAGGAATTTAATCTGGCTGCAGAAATTTGAATAAGTAGCAAGGACCCTAATATTAACCCCCAAGATCATGGAGAAAATGTCTCCAGGCCACATCAGAGACCTTCACAGCAGCTCCTCTTATCACAGGCCCAGAGGTCCAGGAGGAAAAAGTGGTTTTGTGGGCCAGACCCAAGGTCCCTGTGCTGTGTGCAGCCTAGGGACTTGGTGCCCCGTGTCCCAGCCATTCCAGCTGTGGCTGAAAGGGGGCAACATAGATCTCGGGTGTGGCTTCAGAGGGTGGAAGCCCTAAGCCTTGGAAGCTTCCACATGGTGTTGAGCCTGCAGCTGCACAGAAGTCAAGAATTGAGGTTTGGGAACCTCCGCCTAGATTTCAGGGGACGTATGAAAACACCTGGATGCCCAGGCAAAAGTTTGCTGCAGGGGCCAGGCCCTCATGGAGAACCTCTGCTAGGGCAGAGTGGAAGGGAAATATGGGATTGGAGCCCCCACACAGAGTTCCTACTGGGGCACTGCCTGGTGGAGCTGTGAGAAGAGGGCCACTGTCCTCCAGACCCCAGAATAGTAGATCTACTTGCAGCTTGCAGCATGCACCTGGAAAAATCACAGACAGTCAACACCCGCCTTTGCAAGCAGCCAGGAGAGAGGCTGTACCCTGCAAAGTCACAGGGGTGGAGCTTCCCAAGACAATGGAAATCACCTCTTGCATCAGCGTGACCTGGGTGTGAGACCTGGATTCAAAGGAGATCATTCTGAGCTTTAAAATTTGACTGCCCCACTTGATTTTGGACTTGCATGGGCCCTGTAACACCTTTGTTTTGGCAATTCTCTCCCATTTGGAATGGCTGTATCTACCCAATACCTGTACCCCCATTGTCTCTAGGAAGTAACTAGCTTGCTTTAGATTTTACAGTTTCATAGGCAGAAGGGGCTTGCTTTGTTTCAAGTGAGACTTTGGAGTATGGACTTGTGGGTTAATGCTGAAATGAGTTAAAACTTTGGGGGACTGTTGGGAAGGCATGATTGATTTTTAAATGTGAGGACATGAGATTTGGAGGTGCCAAAGGTGGAATGATATGATTTGGTTGTGTCCCCACTCAAATCTCAACTTGAATTGTATCTCCAAGAATTCCCACATCTTGTGGGAGGGACCCAGGGGGAGAGGTAATTGAACCACGGGGGCTGGTTTTTCTCACGCTATTCTTGTGATAGTGAATAAGTCTCATGAGATCTGTTTGGTTTATTAGGGGTTTTCGCTTATGCTTCTTCCTCATTTTTCTTTTGCTTCCACCATGTAAGAAGTGCCTTTCACCTCCTGCCATGATTCTGAGGCCTTCCCATCCAAGTGAAACTGTAAGTCCAGTTAAACCTCTTTTTGTTCCCAATCTCTGGTATGTTTTATCAGCAGCATGAAAATTGACTAATACAGTATAAAAATGTAACTATGTGAGGTGATGGATATATTAATTAGATTGATTGTTACAATAATTTTATAATATCTACATATATCAGATTATGAGACTGACTACCTGCTGTGCTAAGGAGGCAGGTATATACATACATCAAAATATCAAGTTGTATACCTTGAATAAATGTAATTTTTATTTTCAATCATATCTTAGTAGAACTGGAAAAAAAGAAACAACTCTATAAACAAAAGAAATAGTGCAATATACAGATTGTGATAAATATGATTAAAATATGTAACAATAGTAGAATACCATCTGGGAGGGAGAACACTGAAGTATGTTGTTTAAGATTCTAGACTAAATGGTAAGTGGTATACTATGACATTATAAAAGACTGTGATAACTTAAACATGTATAATATGAGCCATAAAGTAGTCCCTAAAATAAAAAAATAAAGATTTATAACTGATGTCAGCAAAGACTCATAAATATAGTCATAAAAACAACAAATACAACGGAAAGCAGAAAAATGGAAAAGGGGAGCAAATAGAGGATTTAATGAATAACAAACCAACAATAAGAAGACAGACTGAGGAGATCGAGACCACAGTGAAACCCCGTCTCTACTAAAAAATACAAAAAATTAGCCGGGCGCGGTGGCGGGCGCCTGTAGTCCCAGCTACTCAGGAGGCTGAGGCAGGAGAATGGCGTAAACCCGGGAGGCGGAGCTTGCAGTGAGCCGACATCGCGCCACTGCACTCCAGCCTGGGCAACAGCGTGAGACTCCGTCTCAAAAAAAAAAAAAAAAAAAAAAAAAAAAAAGAAGACAGACTGAAATCTAACTTTGCCAATGTTAAAAATAAATGTAAATGTTTAAACGTCACAAAAGACAGAGATTGTCATTTTGGATAAAAGAATTATATATTACCTATAGTAAGCCCTTTAAATATAAAAAACAATTTAAATTAAGAGAATAGAAAAAGAAATACCATGCTAACATGAATCAAGAGGAAGCCGAGATGGTTAAGTTAATATCAGATGAAGTAAATTTTAGAACAAAGAATATTCCAGTAATAATGAAAGTCATTATATAATGTTAAGAAGGTCAACCCATCAATATAGCACAATGATCTTTAACATTAATGCATCTGATAATAAACTTTTAAAATAAAAGAATCAAAAATTGAAAGAATGTCAAGGAGAGTCAGAAAATCTCTAAGTCAGAGACTATTATCCCTCTCTTCAGTTATTGATTGAACAATTAAGAAAAAATTGCAAGTAACACTGAGACAAAACTATCCACCAATTTTACCTAATTGATGTTCATGAAACACTCCAACCAAAATCAACAGACTACACATTCTTCATTTTTGTTTTGGTTTGTTTTGGTTTGTTTTGTTTTGGTTTGATTTTACTGTAAGCCTCTTTATTGAAGTATGATTGAGATATAAAAAGCTATACGTATTTAATGTATAAAACTTGAAGAGTTTGGGGATAAGTATAGAAGTGTAGTGCTGATAGTTAACAATACTTAACCAGGCACAGTGGCTCATGCCTATAATATCAGGGCTTTAAGAGGCCGAGGCAGGAGGATAGCTTGAGGCTAGGAGTTTGAAGCTATAGTGAGCTATGATCATACCACTGCACTTTGGCCTGGGTGATAAAAGGAGATCTAGTCTCTAAAATTAAAAAAAAAAAAAAAGCTGCATTGTACACTTAAAATTTTCTAGAAGGGTGGATCTTATTTTAAGTGTTCTCACCATAATAATTATAACAACAATAATAATGCAGATGGAGGTGGGATAGATGTGTTTATGGCCTTCATGGTAGTGTTGCTTTCACCTGTGTAGACTACCTATTCTTAGCAAGTGCAGTGGAATATTTACAACAATACATGATGCTCTGGTATATAAAATAAAATTTCATGGATTCAAGGAATTTAAATCTGTAAAAGTATGTTTTCTAATCACAAATGAATTAAATTAGATATAAATGAGTGAATGTTTTCTGGACCATCCCCAACCATTTGAAAACTAAATAATGCATTATCATAAAAATTGTACAGCAAAAAAGAAACCAAATTCAAAATTAGAAAGTTTGTGAATTCTACAAAAACAAAAACCTATTCTGTATTAGTCCATTATTGTACTGCTATGAAGGAATACCCAAGACAGGATAATTTATAAAGAAAAAACCTTTGGCTCCCACTTCCATATGGCCGGGGAAGCCTCAGGAAGTTTACATTCATGGCAGAAAGCACCTCTTCACAGGGTAACAAGAGAGAGAATGAGTGCTGGCAGGAGAAAAGCCAGATGCTTATAAAACCATCATATCTCATGAGAACTCACCCACTATCACAAGAACAGCATGGGGAAAACCTCTCCCATGACTCAATTACCTTCCAACAGGTCCCTCCTACTACATGTGGGGATCATGGGGATTATAATTCGAGATGACATTTCAGTAGGGACACAGCCAAACCATATCTTATATAAATCTTTGTGAGATGCCACCAAAGCAATGCATATGGGGAAATATATAACACTAAAGTCTTCAATTATTATTAGAAAAGAAAATAAGTCTCCAAACAATAATTTCAGCTTCTACCTTGGGAAATGAAAACTAAGTAATACATTAAGCAGTAAGTAGCAGAAGAAAGGAAACAGCAAGATCAGATTGGAAGTCAATGACATACAAATTGGGAAAAAAGTACAGAAGAAAGATTTGAAAGGAATGAGTAAAACTATACTCAAACATGGCATGCTTGTCTATGTAGAAAATCTATTTGAATCTATTTTGTGAAGCAATTTGAATGAATATGTGAGTTCATATTTTCATAGATTTTTAGGATATAGGGCCTTCTAAAAATCAATTGTATTTCTATATACTAGCATCAAAAAATAATCAATTAAAACAAAAACAACAATTTCTTACTTTATCACATAAAATGTATGAAATACCTAGGGATAAATCTGACCAAGATGTTCAAGACCTATGCACAATGAAATAAAATAATAATTGCTTAGATAAATTAAAGAAAATTTATATAATTTGTTATATAAATCATACACATGGGTAGAAACATTCAATATTGCAATGATGCAAGTTCTCACAATTTGATCTATAGATTTACTGCAATACATATCAATATTCCAGCATGCTTTTTGGTTCAAATTGTAAAGCTGATTCTTAAAATCAGAAGAGATGTAAAGGTACCACAAGAGCCAAAATAACTTTGAAGAATAAAATTGGAGGAATAACACTACTTACTTTCAAGGCCTATTTTTACTGCCACAGTTTTCATATAATGTGGTATCAGTGTCAAGGTAGAGAAATAGATTAGTAGAATAGGAAATTTAGTCCAGTTATAAAACTAGGATATATGTACAAATGATTTCAATATATGTTTAAAGACAATTCAGTGGAGAAAAGAGCCTTCTCAACAAGTAATGCTAGAACAAGGGGATATACATAAGTGAAATTTTAAAAAAAACTTTCATTGATACATTGAGCTACACACAATTAACTCAAATATAAATGTAAATGTAAAATATAAATAAAATGTAAACTCTAAAACTGTAAAACTTTGACTTTTAACATTTTTGGTAATAACTTTGGATTAGGTGCAGATTTCTTAGAGATAACACCAACACATGATGCATAACAGAAAGCAAAAATGATAAATGGAACTTCACATATTAAAACTCTGCTCTTCTAAAGACACAAAAAAGAAAAAAAAATGGTAAACTGAAAAAAATACAAAACAAGTATCAGTAAACATTTGTATACAGAATATGTAACTTTCAAAACCCAGTAATAATAAACAAAAAAATGAAATCTGGCAAATTATGTATTTATTTTTATTTTTACTTTATTTATTTATTGAGATGGGGTTGTACATTGTCACCAATGCCGGATGCAGTCATGCAATCAGGACTCATTGCCCCCTGAAACTCCCAGCCTCACATGACCCTCCTGCCTCCGCCTCTCGAGTTGCTGGGACCACAGGCATGAGCCACCTTGCTTGGGGATATTTTTTTCTCTTTCTATGTAAAGACTACCTCTCCCTGTGTTTTCCAGGCTGGTCCTGAACTCCTGGGCTTAAACAATCATCCCACTTCAACCTCTCAAAGTCCTGGAGTTACAGGTATGAGCCACTGTGTCCAGCCTACAATATTTAATCAGATATTTCAGCAAAGAAGATATATGGGTGACAAATTAGCACATAAGAGATGTTCAATATAGTTGCTAAGAAGTGCAAATTAAAACAAAAATGGGATGATACTATGCACCTATTAGAATGTTAAAATTAACAAAGACTGATCATAAAGAGTTAGAAAGGATGTGAATAAAAACAAAACTCTTACGTCTTGAGGTGTGCAAAATGATGCAACAGTTATACACTATAGTTTGGCAGTTTCTTAGAAAGTTAAACACATATGTACCAAATGATCCAACCAACTCATTCCTAGTATTTTAGCCCAAGATAAGTGAAGGCATCTGTCTATACAAAGGCTTATACATACACAAATGTATATAGCAACTTTATTTACAATAGTGAAAACCTGGAAACAACTCAGGTGTCCTCTAACAGATGAATGAATAAAGGAATTGTGTGGTGTGTCCCTAAAACAGAATATTAGCCAATAATAACATGAAATTATCTGCCAATTCCTGCAACAACATGGATAAAGCTCAGAATTATGCTGAAGGAAAGAAACCAGGCAGAAAAGAGTAAATTTATCCTTTAAATTTCTTTTATGTAAAAATTGTTAAAATTCAAACTATTTTCTAGTGGAAGAAAGCAGATCAGTGATTTTCATTGGCTGGATGAGTGTGCAAGGAGGTAAAGAATTGAGGAACTAAGAAAAGGTAAAAGGTAAGTTTTGGAGCATGTACATAATCTGTATCTTGACTGTGAAGATGTTTTAATGGGTGTATATGTTTATTAAAAGTTATAAAATTGTATATTTTAAATTAGTGCAGCTTATTGTATATTAAATATATCTGAATTAAGCTGTTAGAAAAACAAACTAGACCCAAATGCACATATATAAATAAAGATATATACACAATATATATTTTACATATATTTATATATAATATATATTTTGTGTAAATATATGTATATATATCTTTATATATGTATGCATATATTGTGTTTATATATACATCTATAAACAAAACATACACACAAATGTGTATATTTGTGTATATTATATGTGCATATATATACATATATATACACATATATAAACGTGTATAGATATAGATATAGATAGATATATACAAGCATTTGTCATATAAAACAACATGAAAAATCCCTCCAATCCCATTTAGAATGCGGTTTTCTGGCAGAAAACAGTGCATATGTGTGTTATATATGATATTATGATAGGACTATTTTTAACATTCCATCCTGTAACCAATGTCCTTTTTAAACAGCTCTTTGAATTGGGTTGTAATTTATTATTAAATAAACCCTATAAAAGTTATTTTCCATTTTAGACTCCTTAAACTTACAGCTATTTTGCCAAAAGTTATAATTATATCAGTATTAATTCTGTTATAAAGATGTCTTTTAATCTATTGTTCTCAAGGAGAACACTGATCTTTCCAGGTTCCACTATGTCCAGAAGAGTTTAGATGCCTTTCAGAATATTCCCTAAATTTACCTACTATAAGGACAATGAAAAAATCTAAGTGTGGACTCCTATTGTAAAACAGACTTAAGGATTTTGAAACATAGAGTTAAGTAATTTCAAAAATAGAAGATATTTAGAATAAGTAATGTGTATATAGCAAGGGATTTGTTTCTTAAAATTTGTTTCTTAAAATTTGAATTAGAAGGAACTTAAGATTTAGATTTATTCTGTAACTTTATATTATTAGTACGTATGCTTTTTTTTTTTTTTTTTTCCTTTGAAACGGAGTATTGCTCTGTTGCCCAGGCTGGAGTGCAGTGACATGATCTCAGCTCACTGCAGACTCCACCTCCTGGGTTCCAGCGATTCTCCTGCCTCAGCCTCCTGGGTAGTTGGGATTACAGGCATATGCCACCAGGCCTGGCTAATTTTTGTATTTTTAGTAGAGACAGGCTTCACCATGTTGGCCAGGCTGATCTCGAACTCCTGACCTCAGGTGATCTGCCGCCTGAGCCTCCCAAAGTGTTAGGATTACAGGAGTGAGCCACTGCACCTGGCCTAGTGTGTTCTTTACAAAGTAGGTGTTACAGGACTAGCCAAGGTCAGCTGACTTGATTAGTTGTGTTGGAAGAAAAATAAAAGTTGTTTTAAAAAAGAACAAATACAGTAAACGTCCTTATTTCAGAGGACCCTCATCATACTGCTAGATCAAAAGATAGTATTACCTTTCCTCCCTACTGGTTACTGACACTACCATGAGAAAGGCAGAAGTCGGTCTTGTAATCCATGTCAGTTCTCATTTTTTTAATAATCCTAGGCAAGGGCAGAATAGCAAAGCAATCTTCCTTAGAGTTAAGGAACTGACTCAAATCTGCTAAAAGAGTGCATTAGTCTTGCTCCAGCTAAATTCAATTAGAACCCCTGTGTGAAGTTCTAACTATTATAGAATTTTCTTCCCACCGAATTAACTTCTAGTAGATTGTTTCTACTAATGTAAAAATGTAAAAATAGTCCATTGTAGTTTACTCAGAAAACTCAGTCTTCTTATAATAAAAGCAATAGTTACTCAGATTATACTACACAATTTCTAACTAGCAAATTTCTTATGCAGAAACTTTCTATGGAATTTTAGCCTAATGGATATTCTGTAAAACTTAAGGTCAAAACAAAACAGAAAACAAAGGACTTAGACTTCATGGTAATATAAAAATTCCAAAGTTCTTTCAATACAAATAAAGGTGTTAAGTAAAGTATACTGGAGACATGCTAATTTATAACATTCTGCTATTCTAAATTTTGTTGATGACTTTAGAAAAAACTAGCTTATACTAAATAATAACTCATAAGCTTCTTAACTAAAATTCAATTAGCAATAATAATATCTAAATGCCAGAATTTACATATTTATCTGAAATATAAATGATTGGTTATTATTTTCATTTTTTTGTTAATGAAATGCCCCTATATACTTTTCCATCTTATGATATATTGAGTACTTATTGCTATTATTAAAAATTATCTGAGTTTTCTGCTCTTGCCTAGAATTATTAAAAAATAAGAACTGACATGGATTACAAGACCAACTTCTGCCTTTCTCATGATTGTGTCAGTATCTAGTAGGGAGGAAGGATAATTATTGAAGCAGTGATAGAAGGGACTGCCTATTTTCTGTGAGCCTGTGATGCTAAAAGTAAGTAACAATTATTATCTTGTCAGTTATATTTCCCTGTTGAAATAAACTTCCTAATAAAAAGGTCTATAGAAGTGTTTGGGCTCTGCTGTCATAAATAATATCACTGGAGTCAACTCTTTTCAACCAAAAGAGGACAAGCACCATCAATGACCTGTGTTTTGTTTTTGTACACTAGGACATTTCACTCAGTAACAATATCCAAGACATACACATCACACATGCATTTATTCATTTGTTCATGCATTAACCTAAATGTATTGCCCACCAATATGTGTTCAGTATTACACTAACAATACAAAATATAATATTGGTTCACAGTAAAATTGATGGAGACAGAGGCGTGTAAAAAGATAAGTACAGTAAAATGCAATAGGCACTATGATAATATTCTACATATGGCTCTTGGAGCACACAAGATAAAATCATCAACTCAATCTTGAAGGTCAGCAAACGCTTTGTAGATGTATTTATGAATAAATCTTAAAAATTCACACTGACTAGGGAATCCACAGCAGGGGTTGAAGGTCAGTATTAGGATAGCATATCATCCTGGCAGGTATGACTGGAGCCAAGATACAAATAGAAACAACTGTAGGTATGTCAAGAGTAGAGATGCAAACTGAAGCAAGTTGAAAGGTGAAGCTGGAGAGGTAAAGAAGAGCCAGAATGTAGGAGCATGGAAGCCATGGCAAAAGGAAATGTACAATTAATTTGCAGTCAAATAAAAATCAACAACTACATATAAGTACATGAAATACTCCTCAAGTACATCAAGTGCATCAAAGTTCCAACTATTATAACATGTTGTTAGTTCTGTCAGTTTATTGAAAAGTTCTTTCTGAATTTAAAACATTATCAACAAAACAATAAAGACAACGTTTCATGATGACAAAGAACATGGACTCTGAAACTAGATTACCTGGGTTCAAATCTAACTACAGAATTTATGGAACTAACCAGAGCGGTATATGTATTTCTGTTTTCTCATCAGTAAAATGGGGATAAAAATAACATCTAACTCATAGAGCCATTGTGCTCTATGAGTAAATGATTTTTATAGTTAAAGAACTTAGAAGTATAAAAGCACTTCGTCTAATATGTGTGTGTATATATATGTGTATATATACATATATATGCACTATACAT
Source organism: Macaca nemestrina (assembly GCF_043159975.1). NCBI lineage: Eukaryota > Metazoa > Chordata > Mammalia > Primates > Cercopithecidae > Macaca > Macaca nemestrina. The sequence continues at coordinate 79,979,796 of NC_092128.1, read as the reverse complement.
GTGCTAAGTTGTACGTCTAATAAACTATAGACAATATATCTGTAAGAGTGATCCTTTGTAAAACAAGCTTATACAGATAACAAAAGTTTTTTGCCTTGGTCCTTAAAAATATTCCATTATTGTAGGATAAAGTGCACCGTCATTAGTGTAGGAAAAAAATTCTTAAAAATCTGAACTAGTTGTACTCTTACAATCTCCTGCTCCAATTGAACTTGTGAAAAAATATCACAAGTAGAAAATGTATTTTTAATTATAACTGAATATTTTTCATCAAAGATAAGTATACTTGAATTATGAAGGGCGCAACTCACCAACATTCAGAATTGAGAATCATTAAAATATGTGTACAGCTAATGTATATCCTTTCTAGAATTGCTGATGTGGGGAACTGAATTGGGAGCAGAACAGAAATACAGAGAAAAAAATTAAGTTGATGTTGATGGCCCAGCTGAGGTGAAAAAGGGATCCTGTGAAGTGAGTTAATAATGTATCATTAAGCCAACATAAATAAGTATTCAAATGAATGCATGCCTTAGGGTTATACTTTAGAACTGTCATCTTGATGAATATATTGTATAAAATATACAATATCTAGTACTATGATGAGTAATTAATTTCCCATGAAGAGAGCCCAAGATGTACCGGTCTCTGGGAGAATTATAATAATGGAACAGATTTTCCTATGTGATTTCATTTCATTCATTTAAAATAACATTTCATAAAATAATTTTATACTGTAGTATATTTTTACGAATATACTAATTTATGTAGAATAAATTCATACTGTATTTTAGTTAAAAATGTAAAATATACCTTGAGTATATATGCTGCATATGTGATAGTAGGAAAATATTCTAAGGAAACCATTGTGATGTGTTTTTTAGAATTTAATATAACAGTTTATAAATTATATGATTCAAAGATCATCATTAAACAGATACTCATTGAGTAGTTTATTTGTACTAAACTTTGTTCTAAGGTTTTAGGTATTGTAAAGAATGAGATTAATATGGTTGTTGGTAGAAGGGATCACAGGTTCAAAGACCTCAAGTTGTGAGCAAACCTGGTCCATTTGAGGGCCAGAAGGAAGCAAAGTCTGGGAGGTAGAGCACAGAAGGAAATGAGATCAGAGGTTGTCATGGGAGGCTTTGTAAGCCCTGTTTATGCATTGGAATTTTATCTTAAAAGCAATGGGGGAAATTTGAGCTAATATATTTACCCCATTCTTCTCCAAATTCCCACTGATATGATTAAAGAAATGTGAATAGAAGACCAAAATAAATCTTTAGTTGTAAAAAACTGGAAACAGTGAAACCAAAGTGTCTGACTAAGGAATTTGTTTCTTTGTCGTAGAATGGATTACACTGACAGAATGAGCAAGTCTGACTAGCCCAGGTTACAACTTTGAGCTAGATAGATAAGAGAACTCTCTGGAATATAGGAATTTTGCAAAATCTCTCTGGGCTCGAAAAAGAAGGAATTATAAACATGAGCAGGCCATGTGGCATTTGGTGATTTGAGGTTGAGAACAAACTAAGATCCCATAGACTGAACTAGGGTGCTTTACACAGAGTAGGAGCCATCTCTAGACACCTTCATTTATCAGCGATGACCCTTGGCAGAGATTGAGTATGGAGTAAAATGAAGAGGAATAGGGGAAGAAGGAGCAGAGAAGGAGCAAAGGAGCAAAGGAGCAAAGTAAAGAACGCGCCGTTGTGATAGGTTCCTAGTGGTCAGTACTGCTAGGCAGAGAGGTTGTTTTCACTGTGTGATCCAACTTTGTGCTATTAAGGAAATACCGAAGAAAGGATTGGAGAAGAAGACCCAACTTAGGAATAAACCCTTGTTATTTATTTGTTTTATGCAGTAATTAAATATGCCCTTTTTAAATGACAGCTCAAAGCTGACAATATTCCCATGAGCTTCCCAAAAACTTGTCCACAGAGGAATGAATTCCTACCAACCTGCTCCTATCCCCAGTGCACGTGAAAAAAATTGTTCTTTTAGATCCCAACTACTTGTCTCACCCTAGTAATGATTTGCCAGTCCTACCAATCCATCACACTTTAACCAATGACTATTTTTGACCTTGAAGGATCCTTCATTTCACCTTTCTTGTTTTAGAAATCACCCTAAAGAAGGATCCACTCACTTCTGACATAGCATTAGATACTCACTTTTCTCTGCTTTAATCTTATGCCTAAAATCCTTATGTATTATAATGTATCAATCTCTTAATGAATGAGAAGTTGACAGAATGTGGCATCATCTCAGCAATTATGATTTCTTTTCCTGGAGGACATGGCAGCACAGAAGTGAAGTCAGGAAAAGTCTTAAACTTCAAACAATCACCCTCAGGTATTCCTGTTTTCACCAGCATAGGAATCATTTTACTCTTAATAAATGTTTAATAGAAATACAGATGTGTCCTGCTTTAAGAAAGTCAGAGTATGTAAAATTCAAATGTTCAGAAGAGATAGTGAGTTTTGTTATTCTATGATATGCTTCCTTTAGTAAGTATCTCTAATACTTTATAAATTATTGTTCAATTTACCAGTAAAATGAGTTTCTTTTTCAATTTTGAGAATACTTTCATTGTCCAAAGAAGAGTATAGGATATATACTTTGTTTCTGTCTTTTACATATAATCTTTCAAAAATAAAAATAAGAGGCACATACCACAAAACTGCTTTTTGTCTTTTCTCTCTCTCTCTTTTTTTCTAGGAGATTATTGTATTTCCTTATAGGATATAATCCTACAGGACACACAGCAAAAGCCACCATAAACTTTATTGACTAGTGCTTCATTACATTCTGATCTCATATTATTTTTAGATAAGTTTAACTTTTACTCACCTCAGTGTTATGACACATAAATGACAAAAATTTAAATAACATTATCTTTAATTGAAACTACAAGTTTTATCAAATCTTGTATCCCAGAAAATAAATATCATTGTCCATAGCATGATTACTCCATTAACTTTATTCACCCCTATTCTTAAACTACAAATATGGCTGTTTGGCATTAAAAGTACGGAACAAGGATGATAACTGTATTTAAAGGCATTTGTATTCATATAAATGATTGTGATTAAAAAACAATTATTATAAAAAAGAAGACACTGGTGAAAAGTTAAACAGTATGTAAATAAGTTCAATGCTTTCCCCAGCCAGATCTAAGTTAATTCAGCAAGATTAATAAGTGCCAGTATGTCTGTCATCATAGACTCCTTTTGTGATTAGATTTTCCCTCAAATCTCATAATTTTAAATGTTCTGTTTGTCAAATAGCCTGTGAATTACCATGGTTTATGGAACCTTACTTCTACCATTGAGATTATAACAGTAGGTAAGACTTGGGAATTTTGTAAAGTAAGTTGCAAGAATGGATCTAAGTAATTTCTGGACTAATAAGTTTTAACAAACTGACTTTCCATGGCAAGCTCTTCCTTTACATTGTTTATGGAGATACAACTAGAACTTAAATATATTATTTTATTATTAAATGTTGTAAAACATAAGGTATTTACTTGAAAAATATGTCTTTAGAAAAGTGAAGTTCTGAACTTCAAAGATGAAGACATCAGAATAGTGAATTATTACATCATTACCTAAGTGATTTCTGGTGATCTCTTCAGGAAATGTGATAAAAGACTCAAAGGCTGCATCTGTGAACCAGGAACCTGTTACATCTGATTTATCAATGTAAAACGTTCAATTGGTTCAGAACAGAACAGTGTATGAGGTTTATCAAGAAGAGTAAGACTCTTTGGAGTTAATGGGAAGGTTGCAGGGATTACAAGACACTGAATACCTCTGTCTATGAATGCTGACTAGATAAAAGTTAATGAATTTTACGAGATTACCCTGCAGAAAGAGCTAATACTTAAAGGCCTTCTTTTATGTGGGGTGAGATACTTCCTGTTAAAAAAAGAATTAAGCTAGTAGGAATTTCTTGAGAATATCAAGTATTTCTATTTTAACCGGAACCTTAGAAAATGGCATGCAGTAAGCACTACATTGTATTCACATCCTGACTTTTAAACCCGTTCCTAGGGGTTTATTTTTAAATGCTTAACTTGTCTCTGTCTAAAATTGAGACCATCTTCTTTAACCATAGTCATTTCCTACTAATCCCTCATCTTAACAGAAAATTTTGTTTTACTTGACTTTGATCTATTTTTAAGATAAAATAAGGGAGTGATTTCATAGAGACACTGGCGTTTTAAATGATTAAAGAAAGCCTCCAGTTTTCATTTTGTCAAACACACTTGTAAAATTTCATTTGTATATTAATTTATTTGTTTGAATTTGGAAACTAATAATAAGCTTAGGATAAAAAATATTCCCTGCTCAATTGTGTGGTTAAAAATCATGAGGGTGAGGGAATAAAAGACTACACGTTGGGTACAGTGTACACTGCTCGGGTGACGGGTGCACCAAAATCTCAGAAACCACCATCACCACTAAAGAACTTATCCATGTAACCAAACACCACCTGTTCCCCAAAAAACTACTGGAAAAATAATAAAAAAGTTACAGTTAGTAAGAACAGAAACTTAGTATTTAAATTTCTTTACTATGCATGTCAGAAAGAGATGCTAGAAAAAAAATGCAAACAGTGGATATTTGTATGGTTAAGGGGAAATTTTGCATGGAAAATGAGATCTCTTTGGTTGTATCTATGTGTGAAGGAAATAGTGATGAGATATTATTTTATGAGCCATATTATCCTTAAAAATAAGTGATTTGAGCTCATCCCTTCTCTCTTTCTAACTTTTCTTCTTTATTCCTAATATTATAAAGGAAGATTAATGCCTAGAACATAGCTCTCTGATATAAATATAAAGTAAAAAATATAAATGACTTTAAATTTTCTGGTAGCCATATGAAAAAGGATAAGAAAGCCACGTTAAAAAGATAAAAACATGTAAGCTTAATATAATAATATATTTTATCTCAAATAGTAAATGTGTAACATATAGAAAATGTGATTTTAATGTGTTATCACAAAATTGTTAGATATTTTATATATTTTTTTGCCCATGGAAAGTTTTGAAATCCAGTATGTATTTGAAACTTACATTTCATTGTAGTTTGCATATTAAATAGTAAATCATTAAGGTGAAATTTAGTCTTATAAAAATAATAGAGTTGCATTCAACAGAAATACATTTTTCCCGTGTATTAGTTTACTAGGACTGCCATAACAAAGTACCATAGATGGCTAGTTTAAATAACAGAAAGTTGTGTTTTCATAGATCTAGAGGCCAGACATCTAGGATCAAAGTATTGGAAAGCTGGTTTCATTTCAAGGTCTTTTTACTTGGCTTGTAGATGGCTGTCTTGTCTCTGTGTCTTCACATAGTCTTTCCTCTGTGTGTGTGTGTCTTGATCTCCTCTTCTTTTTTTTTTTTTTTTTTTTTTTTTTTTTTTTTTGAGACGGAGTCTCGCTCTGTCACCCAGGCTGGAGTGCAGTGGCCGGATCTCGGCTCACTGCAAGCTCCGCCTCCCGGGTTTACGCCATTCTCCTGCCTCAGACTCCCGAGTAGCTGGGATTACAGGCACCCGCCACCTTGCCTGGCTAGTTTTTTTTGTTTTTTTTTTTTTTTGTTTTTTTTAGTAGAGACGGGGTTTCACCATGTTAGCCAGGATGGTCTCGATCTCCTGACCTCGTGATCCGCCCGTCTAGGCCTCCCAAAGTGCTGGGATCTCCTCTTCTTATAAGGACACCAGTCATCTTGAATTAGAACCCACTCATATGATCTCATTTTACTGTATTATCTCTGTAAAGGCCTTGTCTCTAAATACAGTCACAGTCTGAGGTACTGAGTGGTAGGAGTTCAAAATATAATTGTGTGGAATGCAATTCAGTCGTAACACATTGGTTATGTTTTTACAGTGTAATTCAAATTAAATTAAAATTGAAATTTAGTTCATCATACCAGATACATTTCAAGTGAATTTTACCTTTGCTAAGTATGAACATTCTACAGATAAATATGTTTTTTTAACCACTGTCGAATTCTGAAAACACACACACGAATTTGTGTACTTTCCTCTCATCAGAGGCTATTCGTGCATATATCACCTCTTTATGAAATTCATGCTGGCTCAAATTGGTGTTCAAGTAAGAATCACTGTTTTTGAAGAGTAAATGACTGCTTTTGTGAGCTGAATGTTTTCTTTCATAACTCTGCTATTACAGAACCTTTTTACTATATTCATATTCAATGTTTTGTGTGACTGCTTTCCAATGTTCATTTTATAGAAATAGAAATTTTAAAAATCATGTTTTCTTCCGGTAACTTTTCCATGTTGTGTTTATACTTGACGCCAGCTATAAAACCTTTTTATTACCTTTTATTTTCTCCAAATATCTCTATCCAATGTTTTAAAAAAAATACTTTGAAATTTAACATATGTAAAATCATTGGCCTTCACCATCACACTACATATCAAAGCTGTATTGAAAACACTTTGTCCCTGCATGTGCAGGAACCAATATTATCAACTACCTTAATGGGTGAACATTTCTTTTCTTTATAGTATATATGTTTAATAACCATCAGAAGCAATATTATTCTCTTCTGGCCTAACTCAGAAATCTTTCCCATGTAATAAACTCTATTGCCTCCCCTTTTTATTTCTCCTGTTCTTTTTCATTTGGCTATGTGACAATCAAGATACTGAATGGGCCTTATTGCTTAATACTCAATAATATGAATTGACTTCAGGAATATATACAACAGCTCCCCTAGATCTTTCATGTTGAAAATAGGCTGATTACATGAGTGAGCACAATAGGTGACCTATTTCACCTTCAAGTGAGATATTCTGTGGTGGGTTCATCATTGGCTGCTCAAACACATCTCTGAATATTTAGTATTATCTAATAATTCACACCATTACAAAATCAGCGCTGTGAACTTTAATGCATTTCAAAAAACACAAATGGCGCTTGCTAAAGGGACTGGTAACACCCTAATTATTTGATGCTAACAACTGGATCTGAGTGAGAATGAAAAGCAGAAATTAACACAGCAATATCCAGAAATATATGAACTCTTGTTCCCCTCCCGCATAACAACTCGTCAATTCTTTCTCTATATTCATTTTGAAATAAAATTGTATTTTTTTTGCAACTTAAAAGTGTTCTCCTCATTCTTGTTCTAGCTCATTCATTGTGTTTCAAGTTATAATTTACACAGCTTCCCAAATTCTTGTGAGTTTGTAAACAGAACCCTTGTCTAGGAATGTTCTTAGTCTACTCATTCTTTCTTTATCTGACTAATGCAAGTAATTCTTCTTGACTCAGATCTTAAGTCACCTTCTCTGCTACAGCCCTAATAATTCCCATTTTAGGGCTGCGTGTGTCAGTAGAAATTTGGGTTTTCCTCTGTCGTGGTGCTGACATAATTTCTCCTTCCTTTGCTGTCACTCTTTAGCCCACCTGACTGTGCAATCCTCAGGAGAAAAAACCATATTTTTCATATATGTTCAGAAAAATGTCTTGAAAAATGGATAGGTATAAGCACGTAAGGCAAGATAGTTACAACAGGTGAGATGTTTATTGTAGGATAACAAAAATACTGTGGAAAGAGAGATCAGGGTCTATCAAAGAAAGGGTCCTTCTTATCTCTTCCATTTATCTTTGTCCAGCGTTCGCCCTGGTCATTTAGGATGCTCAGCAACCTTGTGACTTTTTTCAATCATCCTTCAGCAAAAGACATTCTCAGCATGTCTAATATAAAGGCTGCAGTACAGATGTGTTTTAGGTTTTAGAGATATGCTAGACATCATGCTATAGTTTGCAATTTTTAAAAATTTCTTAGGGTGTAATAAAAATATCATTTTTGGAACACTTGCCGTGATCTCAGGAACATTCTAAAAATTAATATAGTTCTTCAAGAAGCTTGTAAATTTTCTAAATTTGGCTTCAACAAGGAATTTAAAAATGCATAAAAGTCCAAGCAGACTTTTTTTGATAGAGTGATTATATTTTGGACCATGCAACTGCTTTGCCAAACCATGCTATTTAACTTATAGAAAATACAGAATATTTAATTTTGTAGTAGTTAAGAAAGGGTTATTGCTATCTCAAATACCTATCACCCATAATCTTCTGACTATAAAGTCAAGCATTTTCTTTTTTTTTGGCCCTGTGTTTGATATAACACTGGCCCTGTGATTTTTTTCTTGGTCCTGTGTTTGACATTTGAAAAACTCAATGTCTTCAACTCTTTTAACAGCTTTTGACATCAGCTCTCACTATATTTTCATTCTCGAAGTGGCTAGACAATATACTTAAAAGAAGTGATTGATGTAAGTCTTCAATAGAGAGCATCAGTATTTAGTCAAATCAAATTGATTCTTTAAACTTTAACGTTACGGGTGTCTGAGGTCATTGGAATAAGTTAGATGGCCATCTAACATTAATCTCTGCTAGAACTATTTTTTTTTATTAAGAATGAAGAGAGTAAACCTTTCTATACTGTTCAGTGGTAATCACTAGAAATTGTAAGTCTGCCAATTAGTAGGTACTCAATAAATAATTGTTCAAAATAATGCTAAAGAACAATTTTAAAGAAACTTACCTTGAAAACACCAAACTGTACACACCACAGCTTCCTAAATTGATAATCCAATTTGGACAAAATTATGAAAAAGTTCAAGTTTAATGCAAGTACATCTACCAGCAAAAATGTAGACAGTAGAGCAAGAAAACTGATCTATGTAGACAGTCTATTTGATAACTAGTAACTTTTGGGCATGAGAAGATACTTACATGGTGAGGCCCCATAAATGATGTTAGCCTCAAAAAAGCCTTGATTTTTTTTTTCATTTTAACTGTGCTTTAATGGAGAAATACATGTTACCTACAAAGGTGGAGGTTAGGACCAATCTTTGGAAGGGAGAACATTTGTGTCTGATACCCATTGTTCAATTTATAATAGTAAAAAATCACTTACTTAACAATGACACAGACATTGTTCCAAACTCTGGATTCACCTTCATTGGTTTCAGAAGTTGGGAAAACTCATATTACAAACTCATTTTATGTACCACTTCCCCAAATTTAAAAATATTAATTTTTAATTTTAAAAAGTGCATATATATACACACAGCATATAAATATGTGTGTGTATCTTTCTTATGATTTTTTAGGACTACTACAGTGGTTAGAATACAATAAAATCATGTAAATTATAGCTTTCATTTTTTAAAATTAATATCATTGGCATCAGCATTAGCATAAGGAGCATCATTTTTAATTTGTAATTTCATACTGCAATTTTAGGAGATGCTTAAAATTTTCCCCATCATTTAATTTCTCAGAGAATGAATCTTAGAATGCAAATCTAGGTTTATAGAGACGCTAAAACAAACTCTAAGGTAAGAGTATTGTAATTATCATATTTTGGAGAGATACTTAAAAATGTTCTGTTTGGCATAGCATTGATTTGGATGTTTGCATCTTTGGATTACTTCCTTCCATGTGGCTAAAGTGCTACTAAGCTAGAACGCCTGCTTTTCGGAAGAATGTCCTTCTTCCCAACATGCAATAGGCTGTGGTAGACTTCCATGGCCACCTGTGCTGTCAGATTCAGGTCATCAGTGACCAAAAACATAGAAAAAAAGATGAGAAATTTAAAGAGTATTTGGATTATAGTTAGGCTTAGGCTATTGGTCAGAGGAACAAAAATATTTTGTGACTGATATAGTCAGCTATGGGTTCTACATGGGGATATAAGGCCAAATCTCCACAATTGCAAAATGTGTGCATTTGCAATTGAGTGTCCTTTATAAAGAGTCTGAGATTCAAGAGTTTAGGATCTACTCAAAGAATCTTTTAATCTCATCATTATAAAAAATTTAAGTAGCAATTTGGTTGTTAATAGCAGAAGAATGAAAGGCCCAGAAGCCATCAGGAAAAATGCGACTAGGAAAGTTGGTAAATCAGATTATGGAGCTTTGAGAGGAAATATGTAATTAGGTAAATGCAGTAGGAATAGGTTGTAGAGTCTGAATATCTGACCTAAGTGGGTCGTGGAAAGGGACAAGAAAATAAGGTGCTTGTTTCTACATTCCTCATGTTGTCCATCCATAAAATGATCATTCTTTGACACACAGTCACAATAGAATTGCCAGTCCTAGAGTTTCCACATACTGTTTATATCTAAAGTGAAACAATACTTACATATTTTGTCGATTGAATACATAAAATATAGATAACATTTTATTCTTTTTACTCCAACTTTAATAAAATATTTAAATAATACAAGCAAAAATAATCTATAATCTTTTCAGATGTTACCATTTATAAACTACATGAAAAATGATATGATTTACCATTTCATTAATATACTCATTTTATCTGTCATTTCTCTGTATGTGCCGTACATGCCATTTTAAAAGTCATTTAAGAATATTTGAAAAGAACACAATGATTTTGCCTAATCTATGTGAAAACCTACCCTTTTCCCCTAAAGTAACAATAGTAACAGGGAAACTTGGTACTATTTTAAAGTTTCCGTTTTAAATGTACATTCAGTTGGGATACAATCATTTTAGGGATGAAAAAATGCACTTCTGACCCAGAGGTAGAGTAAATTTCTCATTACAAAAGAAATAAAAAGAAGTATTTCACAAAGTAAATATGACTGCTATGCATTAAATATAATGCCCTTTTGAAAAACTTACTCTGTTCTTGAAATTCACTGTAATGCTACAATGACTTTATCATAAGTTCTTTTTCTTTTCATTCACATTTGTGTGACAATTCATGATCTTAGAAATAAACTGTAAGTAGCTTCCTCTGAACACTGACTTTGTTCCCATATGTAATAGGTACACTTGCTTCTAGACATAATTCACATTTAAATATCAAAGTCATTGATATGTAAGAAGAACATTTATTTTTTTATTACTCAGAACCATCCTGTTCCTCTCTTTAAGCTGAGGAACATTTCTTTCAAGAATATGAGGAAGAGAAAAGCCTTCCAGTTAATTTAGGCTGTATGACTATTTCCAGGAATGGATCACAGGTGGAGTAGGTGGCAGTCAATACGGAGCATGCAGAGGTGGGTCAATTTTAGCCAAGCACTTGCCAAATTAGTTCCTTGAAGTGTCAACAAAAGCAATTTGCTGAGTTTTCCAATTCTATTAGTCTGTTTTTTAAATTCAAATAACACACATTCCAATTAAGTTGAAAATTTAAAAATTCACATTTAATTGTATATGTGTAAACAACAACAACATTTTATATTTCAAGTAGGCCATAAAAGGTAAATACTTAACACTTAAAATATATTAGTTTATCAGAATTTTTTTCTTTCTGGACTTCTGGGTAGGAAAGGAAAGGCTGTAGGCATAAAAGAATAGCTTACTTACTAGCTAGTTTTGCAGTGGGAAGGTTTAATTGACACATTTAAGAAAACATAGTACAGCTTACACACTTTCATATTCTTCATGAAATAAGTTTTAGAATAACATAAATTTCTTATATTCATAATCCCTCCTGATATAGCTATCACATGCAGAGTTACTGTAGTTAGACAAATTTCTTTCTGTAGGCAGTTTTTAAAATCCAATGTAAAGATTGTGTTCATGGAATTTGTAGCCTGGTCCTGATTCATCTCTTCTACCAAGCTGGATAGAATACAAAGTCTTTTGAAGCCTTGTTATAAAACTCTTTTGCGTAAAACTTGAGCTGATAAAAACCTTTTGTGATAGATTCCAGTTTGAAGTCGTTTCGACAAAAGCAAATATAAGTTTGTAAAAAAAATAAAGTTCTAAATTATTGCATCTCTTAAATATGCTTAGTACCTTTGTGCATAAAGAAAATATGTAGAAAAATATCACCTACAGGTGGAAGATATTATAATCTTTGATGTTTTGACAGGTGTGTCAAAGAGGAAATTTAATTTCGTTTTATAACTTTTGAGAAAATAGCCGTTGGGGGTGGCTGGGTCAGTATTTTAAGGAATAGAAGCTAAATGTACATGCAATGTTGGAAAACATTGATCTACATTTTGGTACGCAAATATATTATATTATTTCTCCTTCTTCTTACTTTTGTTGTTGAATGTCGTTTTACACACCACAATTCCATACCAGAATCTCTTATATAGTCACAAAATTTTATGTGCATATCCAGGAGGCTTATAGATGACCTGGATATGATTGAGAATCTATGAAGATAAATCCTTTCATCAAGGAATAACATTGTAGACATTACATGGAGTAATAAGTTTCGGTAAATGACAACAAGAAAATGCACATATTTTGATTTTGTCTCGTTCAAAGTATTAGTGTGGAAAAATAATACAACAAGTTTAGGGTGTTTCTCAGGGAACCAGCATTTGCTACTGATTTCATACTGACATACCATATTTAGATGTTCAGAGGAAGTCAATCAAGTAATTTTGTGGATGGCACCAGCTAGAAACAATTTCAAACATACAATTTTATGGACTGATAAAGTACATGGGTAATTTATTAATTAAAATATAATGAGAATAGAGATGTTAAAATATTCATTGAAACTCATGAGGTTAATTAAAATACTCTGTAGATATTTCTAGACTAATAAAACTCATATAAATTATTAGATAGCTCTGATTTGACCCATTGAGGATGCACAACTGAGGGAAATATTTTTAAAATGAATTCAGTCTATCACTGTGCTTTTGAACATGCTTATCAAGTTCATATAATTAGTATTGCTGTCCTTTTAATGTCTAATATGACACACTTTGTAACATTAAATGTTTAGAAAATATACTTTGTTTTATTCTCTTGAGATGCTAGAAAATTAAATATGAATTCTTTTTAATATATTCCTGGGCTTGCTTTTTTGAGATTCATTGATGGAGAATTAAATTTGTTTATATATTAGTAGTAACTATTATACTATCAGAATCAAATTATGAAATGTTTCAGTATGCATCTCTAGATACTGACGATGCTGACTGAAGCCTCAACTTCCCCAAGTACTAGTGAAGTGAGATTGAGCAAGTTACTTAACACGTTCAAGCTGTAGTATTTTATAGGTTCATTGTGGAAAATGGATAATGAATGTTAATCATTTTAGCATGTTGCTTGGCACAAGAGAAAACACTCTATAACTTGTAGTCATTGTTCCCAATGCAGTTGATTTCTGTGTAGTGCTTTCAAAGTGTACAAAGAGGATAGGCTTAGTATATAATGATGCTGATACTGTTTAAAATGGAGCAGATATTTTGGAATAATTCTCAAGGATGCAGAGGTAGATCAGTGAACAATGAATTATGAAAATATAAAGAGAAGAAAATCAAAACATTGTTACAACACAATCTTTTCTAAGAATGCTTATTGGTCCGATATTTTTTATTTTATTAATTTGGATTCATAACTCTTCAGTATATATACTAAACAAAGTCTGTGTAAAGAGGCTTAGTTTAAAATAACATCGGTGAGAAAATTTTCTAAGGGAGAAAGTTTTAGATACTATATTGGTATTATGTTATATAAAATATTCAGAGTCAGACAAATTTGATATTACATTCATGGAGGCATTACTTTTATTATTTAGTACAAAGACAAAATATATTAAATATATTATTTTTTCCTCATCTATAGCTGTCAAATTTACTTTTTACATAATACAATTTCATATTTTTACATATTACAATTCATGTGACCTTCAATCATTCTATGAAACCACTCATTATATTTTGGTATCTAAGTTTGAGTTATTTATATGAGGTTTAGATATCTTCTGCAAATAATATATTCAACCTTAATTTTCAGTGTTTAGAATTTATCCACAGTTTTTTATCCACATCCACAATTTGTAAGGTATTTTCACATACACAGAAAAGTTTTATTGTGGTTTTCTTATTCTAATTTTTGTCCTCAATCTTTCATGTAAAAGAGATGCTTTGTGGATTGTTATACATATCTATGTAACTAATTCATATCTGCTTAAATGTTTTCATTTGCTTCAGAATCATTATTGCTCATACTGTTTGCTGTTAACCTAAGCAATCTATACCTTTGTCCAAACTGCTTATTTTGTAACACAACCAACTTATGTGTTTTAAGACAATTTTCCCATAACAGTAATAATTCAAGTAACAAAGCTTGCTGAAGTTCAAAATGATTCTTTGTTGATTTTTTCTATGACTCTTAATGTATAACAATATGAAAATTATCTTCATCTTTTGAAAATGAAAATCATAAGCCTTAAAAGTAAATAAACTGATTTATAGTAGAAAAATAATGAAAAGCCAAATGACAATGATCATTACATCAATTTCTGGATGTCCTAAAAATAAGTGAATTTCATCCATGCACTTATTATTTTAAAAATCTAGTTTTGTCATTTCTTTAGGTCTAAAAGTAAACAATTATTTATAAGAGTTCTTAATATACTTTAATAATGCCTTTATATAATTCTGATTAAATTACAACTTTGGTATAATAGTACATACAAATTGGGGTGGTGGCTTTGATGAATTGAAGGCTTTAGATGTTTTACATACCTGTATAATCTATCCACTATATTGCAATCTTCATCTCCATGAACACACAAACTATGTGTCTACAGTGTGAGCTGCCTTCTTTGTAAGATACCCTGATTCTCAACAGTGATTGGTTTTATTTTTTGCATATGATTCAAACATTGAAGACTCTCAGAATCCTTCTGAGAAAGAGATGAGAGAAGGAGACAGAGAGTTCTGATACCATTTAATATTCAGATTAAAGTCATTCCTAAGACTAGCTTCACTCTTGGTCTGTACTTGATTTGATTACTTATATCAATATTAATAACAACTCTTTTAAACTTAATTTTCTTCTTGCTTTCCTGCAATTGCTTCCAAAGGATACTGAATAGTCATTTATTTTCCTACTGAAGTCTATGTCATCTAAGATGTTTTAAAAAGCTTTATTACCTTAGTAGGCTTTACAAAATCCCTATTTCCTGTTTTACCTGCAAAACCAAGCAATAGTGTTTACTATAGACTTAATACTACAAAATGTTACTACAGTTTTCCTTTCCCATGTCCTAAATAGTGGCTCTGTTCAATCACTGGTAGGAAATGACATAATGGTGGAAAAGAGCCTTCTCTATTTGGTAGGAAGTGTAAATCTATCACCATTTAAGTAGAATAAAAGATTACTTCTTGCATAACATTATGACATTTCTTCAGCATCATAAATATTAACCATTCCACTGATAATAGATATTAAACCCATACAACATGCAGAAACAACTATTTAAATGCATTTGAGAATATCCATAGTAATCACAACATGAGATGCTCATCTACTGAAAAGAAGGAAAAACATTTCGGTGATTGAGAGTTTTCACCAGTTAGCGTAGAAGCCAAAAGTAAGGCTGTTTTCTATAACTTTTATCAGTCTTATTATGTAGAAGAAAAAATTTAGAAGTCATATTTGTCTAAAGAGGAGAAGTTCTGGTGAAGATCTGAAATCTTCCTTTCTTGGAAATCCCTGAAGTCATATTCCATATTATTAAGTGTAAATTGTCACTATTAAGCATTCACAAAGCCTGAAATATAGCACTAAAACATTCATCCTTGATTGGTCAAACTGTTCTCTTTTATCTAACTGCCTGACAGAAAAAAAAAAAATTAATCCTGACATTATCAAAAGAGTCTACATTTTGTGTGTATGTGTGTAATATTCAACATTCAATCAAAATTTTCCAAACACCAGAGATAAGACAGACAATAAAAAGAAGTTTATACGATATGGGTTTGAGTAGCTAGGTAATATTTTAAAATAAAACTATTATTAATGTTGAAAATAAAAGTTGATAGGATGAGTGTTTAAAAACAACATAATCTATCAAATAATCAAGTAGAACCTATAAAAATAGTGCCAAAGAATTCATAACCTGAGAAGATTTTAACTCATCAGACACAGCAGAAAGAAAACAAATATTCTGGAAGCTAATGCAGTTAGAAAATATGCAGAATGGAGCATATAAAGAAAAAATATAAAACAACATGAGGCATATGAAACCCAGAAGAATAATCTAGAAAGCAAGTAATTTTAGACACAGAAAAAGAGGAGAACAAATAGTTCATGAGCAATAATTGAATATATACAAGGTGAAGATATTGGAATTTCTTTCAAAGTTAATAAAAGAAAAAAAATCTATCAGTATTACTAAAATGAAAACCACATATAGGAGATCATTTTAAAATAGTTGAAAACCAAAAACAAACTGTTTATGAAGACACTATTTTTAAAACGACACATTATCTTTTAGTATATAATGAGACAAAGGACTGCATTGTTAACACGAATGAGGGAGCATTAAATAAAACCAATGAAATTTTCAAGACATTGAAAGAAAAATGTCTATGTAAAACTCCAAATCCATTAAAATATTTTTCAAAAATTAGTTAAAGTTAAGTCAAAAAGAAGTTAAAGTTAAGACATCTTCAGATAAACAATGACTAAGAGATTTGTTATCATTATCAGACCAAGATTTTAAAAATACACAATTGCAAATTCTCAAGGCAGAAGGACAATTATGCCAGAAGGAAGCACTGCATCTCAGGAAGAATTAAATAACACCAGAAATGAAAAGTATACTGGTAGATCTAAAGGAATAAGAAGTTCTAGAAACAATTATAATGTGCTATGTGGGTAAAAATATATGTAGTACTAAAATAGATGACAGCAATAGCATGAAAGTCAGGTGCAGAGTACAAGAAGTTAAAGTATTGTAAGGTCTACACATTGTCTCAGGAGAGGGAAATACATAAATATTACAAGATGTAAGTGGAATATTCCATAAAATGCGTCACTCCAATCCTAAAATAAAATTGTTCTTTACCAAGTACATAGTTTCAAAGGACATAAAGTCAAAATTGACAGACTTTTAACATCAGAATCAGATATTTTAACGCACCTTTCTAAGTAACTGATAGAAAATTATTTTATTTATTTATTTATTTTTAACGAGGGTCTCGCTCTGTTGCCCTGGCTAGAGAACAGTGGTACGATCAGGGATCAGGGTTCACTGCATCCTCAAACTTCCAGGCTCAAGAGATCCTTCAGCCTCACCTCCCAGAGTAGCTCGGATTACAGGCATGCACCACCATTACCAGCAAATTTTTATATTTTTTTTGTTTTTAAGAGATGAGGTTTTGTCCTATTGCCCAAGCTGGTGTCAAACTCCTGGACTAAAGCAGTCTGCCTGCCTTGTCCTCCCAACGTGCTGGGATTGTTACAGGAAAGGGGCCCTGATCCAGATCCCAAGACTGGGTTCTTGGATCTCACACAAGAAAAAATTCAGGGCAAGTCATCAGTGCAAAACAAAAGCAAGTTTGTTAAGAAAAGTCAAGTGGCGAAAGAACAGCCACTCCATCGACAGAGTAGGGTGTTCCCAAAAGTTAAGAGGAAGAGTGCATCCACCCTAGGTAAAATACTTGTATACATATACAATAAAAAAACATCATGGGGAGATGTGCTCAGCTACAAGGGCTTGTGATAAAAGGTTAATTTTCTTAGTTACTGTATTTTGCAAGAATCAATATTATTATCTTTAAAGCAAAATTAGAAAGGCCTTTTTTCTCAAGATATCGGAATATTAGGACACTCTCAAGTCTGGGTCTGTTTAGGAAACCTTATCAATCTGTTCCCTTAGATGTAAACATCTAGAGGTTAGGAATGCCTAACCTTCCGGGAATTCTGCCCAGCAAGTCCCAGCCTTATTTTCCTAGCCCTCACTCAAGATGGAGTTGCTGTGGTTCGAATGACTTTGACAGGATTATAGGAGTGAGCCACAGAGCCTGGACAAAAGTATAACAAAATTTCAGCAAATGTACAATGCTTGAAAAGCACAGCTAATACGTCTGATTTAAGACACTACACCCCAAACTGCACATGGTAGAGAAAATCATGCCTTTGGGATAATCACAACTCAGTCCCCAGAAGCAGTGAAAGTGGAAAAAAGAACTTTGTAGATGTGATTCAATTAAGGATTTCTGGATTAGCCAAGAAGAGCAACTGTAATCACAAGGGTTCTTATAAGAGGGAGGCAGGAGGGTCAGAGGCATGAAAATGTCAATGACCGAAGCAGAAAGAGAGACTGGAGGATTCTAGGCTGCTTGCTCTGAAGCTAGAGGACAGGGCCAGAAGCTGAGGAATGCAAGAATCTCTAGAAGTTAGAAAAGGCAAGGAAACAGATTGTCCCCTACAACTCCCCACTCCCCAAATGCATCCTTACTGGCCGATCAGAATACAAGAAAATAAGTTTATGTGTTTTAATCCACTAAATTCATGGTAATATGCTACAGTGACAATAAGAAATTAAAACAGTACTGAATATATATATTATTTTCAAATGCTTATGAGACATTTTCCAGAATTGACTATATACTGGCTATAAAGCAAATCTCAAATATAAATACTTCTAAATATTTTAAATTATTCAGAGTGTGTTCACTGATCAGAATGAAAACTAAGATAAAGCTAGAACAATAAAATAAATGATAGTCACATTATAGTAAAATATTCAAAATTTAAAAATATACTCCATATAATTAATGTTTCAAAGAAGAAATTAAAATGGATATTAGAAAATTTTGGACCAATAATAAAAGAATATATGATATATTAAAACTGTGGAGAAACATATAAAACCTTAATGACAGAAAAAATTGTCATTATTTGCATATAAAATGATTGTATACAAACAAATACCAGTATAGTTTACAGATAACTTCTATAATAAATTTAAAAACCTACTAAGGTCACAGTATATGAAATATACTCCTATGTATTACCACAGATTATTAGGTTTTTTGATAGCATCCATAACTGGCAGAAAATCTAATAACAGTTATATATGACTTACAGAAATTCTGATAAATATTATTAATAAAAAATTAGAGACTTAAATGTCTGAATCCATTTTGTTCATGAACTGGACGACTAAATAATATAATGAGGCCATATTGCCAAAATTTACCTATAAAATAAATATAATTCTCATCAACATCCCAACATTGTGAAAGTTGGCAAGTTGATTAAAAATGTAGATGGCGAGCTCCAGTCTCCAAGTCCCAGCGCGAGCGACACAGAAGACCAGTGATTTCTGCATTTTCAACTGAGGTACTGGGTTCATCTCACTGGGGAGTGCCGGACGATCGGTGCTGGTCAGCTGCTGCAGCCCGACCAGTGAGAGCTGAAGCAGGGCGAGGCATCGCCTCACCTGGAAAGCGCAAGGGGGAAGGGAATCCCTTTTCCTAGCCAGGGGAACTGAGACACACAACACCTGGAAAATCGGGTAACTCCCACCCCAATACTGCGCTTTAAGCAAACAGGCACACCAGGAGATCATATCCCACACCTGGCCGGGAGGGTCCCACACCCACGGAGCCTCCCTCATTGCTAGCACAGCAGTCTGCGATATCGCGGCAAGGCAGCAGCGAGGCTGGGGGAGGGGCGCCAGCCATTGCTGAGGCTTAAGTAGGTAAACAAAGCTGCTGGGAAGCTCGAACTGGGTGGAGCTCATAGCAGCTCAAGGAAACCTGCCTGTCTCTGTAGACTCCACCTCTGGGGACAGGGCAATAACAAACACAGCCGAAACCTCTGCAGACGCAAACGGCTCTGTCTGACAGCTTTGAAGAGAGCAGTGGATCTCCCAACACGGAGATTGAGATCTGAGAAGGGACAGACTCCCTGCTCAAGTGGGTCCCTGACCCCTGAGTAGCCTAACTGGGAGACATCCCCAACTAGGGGCAGTCTGACACCCCACACCTCAAAGGGTGGAGTACACCCCTGAGAGGAAGCTTCCAAAGCAAGAATCAGACAGGTACACTCGCTGTTCAGAAATATTCTATCTTCTGCAGCCTCTGCTGCTGATACCCAGGCAAACAGGGTCTGGAGTGGACCTCAAGCAATCTCCAACAGACCTACAGCTGAGGGTCCTGATTGTTAGAAGGAAAACTATCAAACAGGAAGGACACCTACACCAAAACCCCATCAGTACATCACCATCATCAAAGACCAGAGGCAGATAAAACCACAAAGATGGGGAAAAAGCAGGGCAGAAAAGCTGGAAATTCAAAAAATAAGAGCGCATCTCCCCCGGCAAAGGAGCGCAGCTCATCGCCAGCAACGGATCAAAGCTGGACGGAGAATGACTTTGACGAGATGAGAGAAGAAGGCTTCAGTCCATCAAATTTCTCAGAGCTAAAGGAGGAATTACGTACCCAGCGCAAAGAAACTAAAAATCTTGAAAAAAAAGTGGAAGAATTGATGGCTAGAGTAATTAATGCAGAGAAGGTCATAAACGAAATGAAAGAGATGAAAACCATGACACGAGAAATACGTGACAAATGCACAAGCTTCAGTAACCGACTCGATCAACTGGAAGAAAGAGTATCAGCGATTGACGATCAAATGAATGAAATGAAGCGAGAAGAGAAACCAAAAGAAAAAAGAAGAAACAGAAATGAACAAAGCCTGCAAGAAGTATGGGATTATGTAAAAAGACCAAATCTACGTCTGATTGGGGTGCCTGAAAGTGAGGGGGAAAATGGAACCAAGTTGGAAAACACTCTTCAGGATATCATCCAGAACTTCCCCAACCTAGTAGGGCAGGCCAACATTCAAATCCAGGAAATACAGAGAACGCCACAAAGATACTCCTCGAGAAGAGCAACTCCAAGACACATAATTGCCAGATTCACCAAAGTTGAAATGAAGGAAAAAATCTTAAGGGCAGCCAGAGAGAAAGGTCTGGTTACCCACAAAGGGAAGCCCATCAGACTAACAGCAGATGTCTCGGCAGAAATCTCTCCAAGCCAGAAGAGAGTGAGGGCCAATATTCAACATTCTTAAAGAAAAGAATTTTAAACCCAGAATTTCATATCCAGCCAAACTAAGTTTCATAAGTGAAGGAGAAATAAAATCCTTTACAGATAAGCAAATGCTTAGAGATTTTGTCACCACTAGGCCTGCCTTACAAGAGACCCTGAAGGAAGCACTAAACATGGAAAGGAACAACTGGTACCAGCCATTGCAAAAACATGCCAAAATGTAAAGACCATCGAGGCTAGGAAGAAACTGCATCAACTAACGAGCAAAATAACCAGTTAATATCATAATGGCAGGATCAAGTTCACACATAACAATCTTAACCTTAAATGTAAATGGACGAAATGCTCCAATTAAAAGACACAGACTGGCAAACTGGATCAAGAGTCAAGACCCATCAGTCTGCTGTATTCAGGAGACCCATCTCACACGCAGAGACATACATAGGCTCAAAATAAAGGGATGGAGGAAGATTTACCAAGCAAATGGAGAACAAAAAAAAGCGGGGGTTGCAATACTAGTCTCTGATAAAACAGACTTTAAACCATCAAAGATCGAAAGAGACAAAGAAGGCCATTACATAATGGTAAAGGGATCAATTCAACAGGAAGAGCTAACTATCCTAAATATATGTGCACCCAATACAGGAGCACCCAGATTCATAAAGCAAGTCCTTAGAGACTTACAAAGAGACTTAGACTCCCATACAATAATAATGGGAGACTTCAACACTCCACTGTCAACATTAGACAGATCAACGAGACAGAAAGTTAACAAGGATATCCAGGAATTGAACTCATCTCTGCAGCAAGCAGACCTAATAGACATCTATAGAACTCTCCACCCCAAATCAACAGAATATACATTCTTCTCAGCACCACATCGTACTTACTCCAAAATCGACCACGTAATTGGAAGTAAAGCACTCCTCAGCAAATGTACAAGAACAGAAATTATAACAAACTGTCTCTCAGACCACAGTGCAATCAAACTAGAACTCAGGACTAAGAAACTCAATCAAAACCGCTCAACTACATGGAAACTGAACAACCTGCTCCTGAATGACTACTGGGTACATAATGAAATGAAGGCAGAAATAAAGATGTTCTTTGAAACCAATGAGAACAAAGATACAACATACCAGAATCTCTGGGACACATTTAAAGCAGTGTGTAGAGGGAAATTTATAGCACTAAATGCCCACAAGAGAAAGCAGAAAAGATCTAAAATTGACACTCTAACATCACAATTAAAAGAACTAGAGAAGCAAGAGCAAACACATTCAAAAGCTAGCAGAAGGCTAGAAATAACTAAGATCAGAGCAGAACTGAAGGAGATAGAGACACAAAAAACTCTCCAAAAAATCAATGAATCCAGGAGTTGGTTTTTTGAAAAGATCAACAAAATTGACAGACCACTAGCAAGACTAATAAAGAAGAAAAGAGAGAAGAATCAAATCGACGCAATTAAAAATGATAAAGGGGATATCACCACCGACCCCACAGAAATACAAACTACCATCAGAGAATACTATAAACACCTCTACGCAAATAAACTGGAAAATCTAGAAGAAATGGATAATTTCCTGGACACTTACACTCTTCCAAGACTAAACCAGGAAGAAGTTGAATCCCTGAATAGACCAATAGCAGGCTCTGAAATTGAGGCAATAATTAATAGCCTACCAACCAAAAAAAGTCCAGGACCAGATGGATTCAAAGCTGAATTCTACCAGAGGTACAAGGAGGAGTTGGTACCATTCCTTCTGAAACTATTCCAATCAATAGAAAAAGAGGGAATCCTCCCTAACTCATTTTATGAGGCCAACATCATCCTGATACCAAAGCCTGGCAGAGACACAACAAAAAAAGAGAATTTTAGACCAATATCCCTGATGAACATCGATGCAAAAATCCTCAATAAAATACTGGCAAACCGGATTCAGCAACACATCAAAAAGCTTATCCACCATGATCAAGTGGGCTTCATCCCTGGGATGCAAGGCTGGTTCAACATTCGCAAATCAATCAACATAATCCAGCATATAAACAGAACCAAAGACAAGAACCACATGATTATCTCAATAGATGCAGAAAAGGCTTTTGACAAAATTCAACAGCCCTTCATGCTAAAAACGCTCAATAAATTCGGTATTGATGGAACGTACCTCAAAATAGTAAGAGCTATTTATGACAAACCCACAGCCAATATCATACTGAATGGGCAAAAACTGGAAAAATTCCCTTTGAAAACTGGCACAAGACAGGGATGCCCTCTCTCACCACTCCTATTCAACATAGTGTTGGAAGTTCTGGCTAGGGCAATTAGGCAAGAGAAAGAAATCAAGGGTATTCAGTTAGGAAAAGAAGAAGTCAAACTGTCCCTGTTTGCAGATGACATGATTGTATATTTAGAAAACCCCATTGTCTCAGCCCAAAATCTCCTTAAGCTGATAAGCAACTTCAGCAAAGTCTCAGGATACAAAATTAATGTGCAAAAATCACAAGCATTCTTATACACCAGTAACAGACAAACAGAGAGCCAAATCAGGAATGAACTTCCATTCACAATTGCTTCAAAGAGAATCAAATACCTAGGAATCCAACTTACAAGGGATGTAAAGGACCTCTTCAAGGAGAACTACAAACCACTGCTCAGTGAAATAAAAGAGGACACAAACAAATGGAAGAACATACCATGCTCATGGATAGGAAGAATCAATATCGTGAAAATGGCCATACTGCCCAAGGTAATTTATAGATTCAATGCCATCCCCATCAAGTTACCAATGAGTTTCTTCATAGAACTGGAAAAAACTGCTTTAAAGTTCATATGGAACCAAAAAAGAGCCCGCATCTCCAAGACAATCCTAAGTCAAAAGAACAAAGCTGGAGGCATCACGCTACCTGACTTCAAACTATACTACAAGGCTACAGTAACCAAAACAGCATGGTACTGGTACCAAAACAGAGATATAGACCGATGGAACAAAACAGAGTCCTCAGAAATAATACCACACATCTACAGCCATCTGATCTTTGACAAACCTGAGAGAAACAAGAAATGGGGAAAGGATTCCCTATTTAATAAATGGTGCTGGGAAAATTGGCTAGCCATAAGTAGAAAGCTGAAACTGGATCCTTTCCTTACTCCTTATACGAAAATTAATTCAAGATGGATTAGAGACTTAAATGTTAGACCTAATACCATAAAAATCCTAGAGGAAAACCTAGGTAGTACCATTCAGGACATAGGCATGGGCAAAGACTTCATGTCTAAAACACCAAAAGCAACGGCAGCAAAAGCCAAAATTGACAAATGGGATCTCATTAAATTAAAGAGCTTCTGCACAGCAAAAGAAACTACCATCAGAGTGAACAGGCAACCTACAGAATGGGAGAAAATTTTTGCAATCTACTCATCTGACAAAGGGCTAATATCCAGAACCTACAAAGAACTCAAACAAATTTACAAGAAAAAAACAAACAACCCCATCAAAAAGTGGGCAAAGGATATGAACAGACATTTCTCAAAAGAAGACATTCATACAGCCAACAGACACATGAAAAAATGCTCATCATCACTGGCCATCAGAGAAATGCAAATCAAAACCACAATGAGATACCATCTCACACCAGTTAGAATGGCGATCATTAAAAAGTCAGGAAACAACAGGTGCTGGAGAGGATGTGGAGAAATAGGAACACTTTTACACTGTTGGTGGGATTGTAAACTAGTTCAACCATTATGGAAAACAGTATGGCGATTCCTCAAGGATCTAGAACTAGATGTACCATATGACCCAGCCATCCCATTACTGGGTATATACCCAAAGGATTATAAATTATGCTGCTATAAAGACACATGTACACGTATGTTTATTGCAGCACTATTCACAATAGCAAAGACTTGGAATCAACCCAAATGTCCATCAGTGACAGATTGGATTAAGAAAATGTGGCACATATACACCATGGAATACTATGCAGCCATCAAAAAGGATGAGTTTGCGTCCTTTGTAGGGACATGGATGCAGCTGGAAACCATCATTCTTAGCAAACTATCACAAGAACAGAAAACCAAACACCGCATGTTCTCACTCATAGGTGGGAACTGAACAATGAGATCACTTGGACTCAGGAAAGGGAACATTACACACAGGGGCCTATCATGGGGAGGGGGAAGGGGGGAGGGATTGCATTGGGAGTTATACCTGATGTAAATGATGAGTTGATGGGTGCAGCACACCAACATGGCACAAGTATACATATGTAACAAACCTGCACGTTATGCACATGTACACTACAACTTAAAGTATAATAATAAATAAATTTAAAAAAAAATGTAGATGGCAGATGAAGAAGCAAGATGGCTGACTAGAGACACTGGACTCTCACGTTCCTCAAAAAGAAGAACCAAAATCACCAACAGACAACTGCATCTCGAGAAGAACATCTGAAAGAGTTCACTGAAGTCTAATGGAGAAGTCATAGGAGACACCTAAGGCACAGAAAGAAAGAAAAGTGAGCAGCCACCTCCGGTGAGATTGGCTGGGTGCTCCAAGGGGCCCCCTAGTGTAGGGAAAGGGTAAGTGAAAGACCCTCAGAGGTCCACAACTCCATCATGAACTGATGCAATTCTACCACAGAAGAGCTCCTCTAACAGCATAAACCCTGAGACTAATGTGGATATGATCTGGAGGCCCTGTAAGGGCACACTGCACTAAACAGGGAACTTGTGTTTGGTCACAAGATATAAACAGCTGTAGCAGGGTGCCATTGTGAAATCCCAGCTATCACTGGGCTACATCCTACCTGAAAAATATAGCCCCTACATCTTCACATCCTTGGATTCCCCACTGACATTTCCCCAGTGCCCACCCAGAAGGCTACAGTGGCACAGTACTGGCTGAACCCAAAGGTCTGTCAGGTCCTAGTACTTTGCCCACACACAGTACTACTCCCCTGGGAAAGGACAGTACAATGCACCCAGAAGTTGGCGCCTGGAATGAAGGAAACCAAAGTATACCGTTTCTAGAGCTGGAGAGTTCTCTGTCTGCCACCTGTCACCTCCAGCAGCATGGACTTTATCCTCAGGCTTGCAGTCAGAGACCTGACTGTCTGGGGATGGGAACAGGGACCTACCCACAACTGTGGCACAACCTATGTGCTCTAGCTTGCACTCCTAGAAGCAGGATCCCTTCCCCCCATCCTCATCCCCCGTCTCTACCCCCACCCCAACCCCAGCCCCCACACAATGCAGAAACCACAGCCAATGCTGCTGTCACCAGGGTCTGGGACAGGTGAACTGGAGGCTACTTGTCTGGGGCTGTGAGTGGCAACAACACCCCCACTGGTAGCTTGGTCTCTAGGCTAAAGATCACACTGAAGGCTGAGATCTCTCTTCTGTCCTTACCTCTGTGTGGCACTGTGGCTGCTGCGGCCACTGAGAGTAAATAAGCCTAAGAGCTGCATGCCTGGTCAGTGGACAGTGACCATGCCCCCACTGGCAACACAGTCCTTCTGGTCAGGCATGAGTACAGAAGGAGGGATTTCTCTCCTTTACCACACAACTGTGTAGCCACTACTATAGCCAGGAGTCGAAACAAATGCAACTGTAGAACCTGAGAGCTCTATGTTTGAGGCTTTGGGCAAACCTGCATGACATCAGGAGTATGGTCTCTGAGCTCTACTGTACATCCTGAATACAAGCTCTACACACACATCGTTGTGGACATTGATGCTGCTGGAGAATAACTGTGCACTTCCCAGATCATAAAAGCTGCTTGCAGGGAACTGCTGATAGCACCTCTATTCATACCAACAGCAAGACTCCTGTGCTTTAGCAGGAGCCCTGGAATCAGATTTTCCACACCCACCGCAACAGACTTTTCTGCCCTGCCAACAATAGCCAATATCCCTGCATATCACCAGGGGCCTGAGGTCCAAAGAAATATAATTCTTCAGCAACAGATATCGATCAAAAGGAAATATGTGAAATCCTGGAAAGATAATTCAATTATTTATTCTAAAGAAGTTCAGTGAGATATAAGAAAATTCTGAAAACCAGTACAAAAAAATTTGGAAAACAGTTCAGAATATGAATGACAAATTTATCAATGAGATAGATATCACAGAAAAATGAAAATTCTGGAAATAAAAAATTCATGGAAAGAAATACAAAATACTCTTGAAATCTTCCACAATAGATTAAAGAATCTTGGAACTTAAAAACAGGTCTTTTGAAATAAGATAGCCAGATAAAAATTCAAAATAAAAAAAATGAAAAATAATAAAGACTTAGTGACATGTGGGACATCATAAAATGGTCAAATTTACATATTATTGGTGTCCCAGAAGATTATATGAGGGAAAAAAAAGTGTTCAAAAACCTGTTTAATGAAATAATACATGAAAACTTCCAAAGTCTAGCAAGAGATTTAGACATCCAGATACAGGAGATATGAAGATCTTTAAATACATACAATGCAAAAAGATCTCCACAGCACATTATAGTCAAACTGTTTAAAGTCAAATGCAAAGAGAGAATTCCAAAAATAGTAAAAGAAAAGCATCTAGTCACCTACTGTTATTCTGCCATGAGAATAATAGTGGACTTCTTAGCAGAAACTGTATAGACTAGGAGTGAATGAGATGATATATTCTAACTGCTGAAAAAAAAAAAAAAAAACCTGCCATATAAGTGTACTATATTCAGCAAAATTATCCTGCACAAATTAAGGAGAAATAAATTATTTTCCAGACAAAGGACAAAGCCTGAGGGAATTTGTTAACATTATATCAACCTTACAAAAAAATGGTAAAGCGACTCCTAAACCTGGAACTGAAAGTACTGCAGGTACCATCACGAAAGCACATGAAAATAAAAAACTCTTTAAACCAAGTACACAAATAAGGAACAGAAAAGACTCAAATAGTACTACTATAGAAAACAAGCAAAACAAGACCAAATGATAAGAGAAAAAGGAATGAACAAAGAATATACAAAACAACCAGAAAACAATTAACAATGAGATAGAAACATAATCTTGCATATTAATAATAACTTTCAAAGTTAATAAATAAAATTATCCACTTAAAATATATAGGTTGGCTGAATGGATAAAAAACATAATTCAGTATATAATGCCTAGAAAAAATATATTTTATCTGCAAAGACAGATATACACTCAAAATAAATGGATGAAAAAATATATTCCACATCAACAGAAAACATAAATGAGCAGGAGTAGTCATGCTTTCAGATAAAACAGGCATTGACTCAAAAATGCTTCAAAGAAGACAAAGAAAGTCATCCCATAACAAAAAGGAATCAACACAGAAAGAGTATACAACAATTCTAAATATATATGCACCCAACACTGGAGCACTCAGATTCATAAAGCAAATATTACTAGAAATAAAGAGAGAGAGAGACTCCAACACAATAATGGTGGGACATTATAACATCCCACTCTCAGCACAAAAGATCACCTAGTCAGAAAATCAACAAAGAACATTGGGCTTAACCTGGACTTTAGACCAAATTGACCTAATAGGCATTTACAAAATATTTGATCCATAACTGCAGAATATACATTATTCTCATCAGCACAAACAAAACTCTCCAGGACAGGCCATAAACTAGTCCACAAAATAAGTCTCAGCAAATTTAACAAAAATGAAAATCACATCAAGGATGTTCTCAGACCACAATGGAATGAAAATAGCAATCAATGCTAGAAATAAACAGAACTTTGAAAATTATGTAAATACATGGCAATGAAACAATGTGGTTCTGAACAACCTTTGGGTCAAGAAAGAAATTAACATGAAAATTAAAGAAAAATTTGAAGCAAGTGAAAATAAAAGCATAGCATACCAAAACCTGTCAGTTACAGCAAAAGCAGTGTTTATAGGAAAGTTTATAGTAACAAATGCCCACTTTAAAAAACAAAAAGATTTCAAATAAACAATATAATGGTGCACCTCAAGAAGCTAGAAAAGGAAGAATGAACCAAATGCCAAATTATCAGAAGACAAGAAGTAATAAAGATGAGAACAGAACTAAATGAAAGAGACTTTAAAAAATAAAAAAGATATATGAAAGAAAAAGTTGGTTTTATGAAAAGGTAAACAAAATTGTTAAACTGTCAGCTAGACTAACCAAAAAAGAAGAGAAAAAAATCAAATAAAACCAGAAATGAAAAAGCAAACATTACAACTGATACCCAGAGTAATACAAAAGATCATCAGTAACTATTATAAAAAACTATATGCTAACAAACTGGAAAACCTAAAATAAATGAATAAATTCTTGGAAACCTGCAATCTACCAAGATGGAATCAGAAAGAAATAGAAAACCTGAACAAACCAACAATGAGTAAGAAAATTAAATTATTAGTAAAAATTCTACCAACAAAATAAAGACCAGGACCAGATGAATTCATTGTTGAATTCTACCAACTATGTAAAGAATAACTAATACCAATCATCTGGAAATAATTTCAAAGAATTGAAGGTGAGAGAATTTCCCAAATTTGGTGAAGCCAGCATTACACTAATACCAAAACCAGAAAAGAAGGCAACAAAAAATGAAAACTAAAGGCCAATATTGCTGATGAACATAGACACAAAAATCCTCAAAAAATACTAGTAAACCAAATCCAACAGCACATCTGAAAAATAATACACCATGACCAAGTGGGATTTATAACAGGGAATGCAATGATGCCTTAACATTCTTGAATCAATAAAGATGATACATCACATCAACAGAATGAAAGACAAAACCCATATGATCAACTCAATAGATACAGAAAAAGCATTTGATAAAATTCAATATCCCATCATGATGGAAATTCTCACCTAACTAGGCAGTATATCATGTATCTGATACATTTTGAATAATTGTCCCTGGCCAAATCTCATGTTAAATTGTAATCCCCAATGCTGGAGGTAGGGCATGATGGGAGATATTTAGATCATTGGAGGCAGATAACTCATGAATGGCTTAGGCCATCTACTTGGTGATAAGTGAGTTCTCACTCTGAGTTTACATATGATTTGGCTCCTTAAAAGTGTGTGGGGCCTCCAACCCTCACCCTCTCTCCCTTGCTCCTAATTAAACCTCTTTTCTCTTTAAATTACCTGTAAGTGCTCTTGCCCAGTCTGACCCCACCCATTTTAGTTCCTATTCTGTGGCTGAGTGGGAGCACAGACCACATGCACTTTATGATTCAGTCAATTGCCAGAGGCAACAGAGAGCCTCTCCTAATAAACAAGAATCAAGTATATACCCATAAATGTTGGCTGAAGCTGGCTCTTAACCTTAAGCACCATCTACTGGCCTGTAGGTCAAACCAATATAAAACCTACAAACAGGATAGAAGCAAAGGCAAAAGACTCTACCCAACATTCTCAAGAATCACACTCCACAGATAGGTGGAAAAGGGAAAGGGAAAGAAAAAAAAATGTATATTATAGGGAAATAAAGTAAGAAAACAATTTCTATCTGCATGAAAATAATTACAAAATTAAAAGTGTTAGTGGCTCCAGATGAGTAGAAACAGTACAAGAATTCTAGCATCATGAAAAATGTGAATGTAGTGACACCACCAAAGGATTACACTAGCTCTCCAGCAATGATCCCTAACCAAAATGGAAACACAGAAATGACAGATAAAGAATGCAATGCATGGATTTGCTAAGAAGCTCAATGAGATCCAAGACAAGATTTATAATCAACACAAAGAAACCTCTAAAACAATGCAAGAAATAAAGAATGAGATAAGCATCTGAGAAAGAAGATGCTTATAAATCAAAGCTTCTGGAATTCAAAAACTCACTTAGGGAATTTCAAAAGCTTTATCAATAGGCTAGAGCAAGCAGAAGAAAAATTTTAGAGCTTGAAGACTAGTCTTTCAAACTAATCTAGGTAGAAAAATAAAAATAAATAAATTATAGGAAAATAATAAAGTCTTAAAAAAATATGGGATTATGTAAAGTGACCAAATCTACGAATTATTGGTATTTCTGAGAGAGAAGGAGAAAAAGTAAACAACTAGGAAAACATACGTGAAGGAAAACCCGAGAACATTTCCCTAATCTTTCTAAAGAGGTAAACATCCAAAGACAAGAAATCCTAAGAACACATGTAATATAATACAGAAAATGAATATCACAAAGGCATATACTCACCAGATTGTTCAAGGTCAACACCAGAACAAAGATACTTAGAGAAAAAGTTTAGATCATGTACAAAGGGAACCCCATGGGCTAACAGCAAATTTCTCAGTACAAGTTTCTTTTCTCTTTCAAGCCAGAAGAGATTGATGGCCTCTTTTTAGCATTCATAAACAAAAGAAATTCCAATCAGGAATTTCGTGTCCCATCACACTTCACTTTCTTCATAAATAAAGAAGAAATGAAATCTTTTCCAGACAAAGGAAATTCTTTACCACTATACCAGCGATATGAGAGCACATTAGGGAGTTCTAAATAAACGAAAGAATAAAAAAATGAAAGAATAATACCTGTTACCACAAAAACACACTTACGTACATAGTCCACAGATCCTATAAAGCAACTACATGATAGAAACTGCAAAGCCCAGGGGCTGGCCAAGATGGCTAACTAGAAGCAGCCAGGGTGTGCCACTCTCACAGAGAGGAATGGAATGAGTAAATACAGCACCTTCAGCTGAAATATCCAGGTACCTGCATTGGGACTAATCAAGGAAACAACTTGACTCAGGGAGAATGAAGAAAAGCAAGGCAGGACATTGCCCCACCTGGGAGCAAGGGCCACCGCCTCAACCCGGGGAAGCAGTGAGTGAATGAACAATGCGGGGAACCCATGCTATTCCCACATATCTTTGCAAGCCTTGGATCAGAAGATCCTGTCATGAAGGCCCCCACCAGGGCCTTCAGTATGACACAGACAAGTAACGCGGAGTCTTGTAGAGCTGCCACTCAGGCACATTCAGAAGCCTAGGTATCTATGATTTTCCAGCTTCTTGGCAAAAGCAGCTGCAAGTCTGGCAAAATGGGAGGTTAGACCCACCAATACATACCCATGGGAAAGGGGTTGAATCCAGAGGCCTGTGTCCGTGGCGGCCCACAGGATAAGACCCACTGTGTTAGAACTCCAACTAGCCACGCGCAGCAGTGTTACACCTCCCTGAGACAGAGCTTCCAGTGGGAGGGGTGGGCCACTATCTTTCTTGGTGTTTGTTTGTTTATTATTATACTTTAAGTTCTACGATACTTGTGCACAACGTGCAGTTTTGTTAGATAGGTACACATGTGCCATGTTGACTTGCAGCACCCATCAACTCGTCATTTACATTAGGTATTTCTCCTAATGCTATCCCTCCCCAACTATCTGCTGGTTTAACAGCGTCAGCCACTGTTGCCTTAGGGCTTAGTGAGTGGAGGCAATTAGAGTCTGGCAGTATCCCAGCACAGTCCAGCAACTTCATGAAGAGGCTTTCAGACTGCTTCCTCATGCCCGCTTCCCTGAGCTTCCCTGGGCAGAATCTTCTGACTAGGGACTCCAGTCATCTCCGCTAGTATTTTCCCACCAACAGAGTTTTCAAACCTCCGTGGAATGGAGATCTCAGAGGGAGAGATAGGACAACCATCTTTGTTGTTTGGGTGACTTAGCCATTCTAGTTTTGGGCTTGGGAGAGTCAGAGGCAACCCGGGGCTGGAAAGAACCCCCAGCACAGCACAGCTGCTCTATGAAAATGCTGCCAGGCTTCATTTTTAAGCAAGTCTCAGATCCCATTCATCCTCACTGGGCCAGACCTCCCACCTTAGGTCTCCAGCCACCTCCTATAGGTGAATTTGAGCCAGCAACAGGTCCATACCTCCCAGGGATGGAGCTCCTAAAGGGAGAGGTAGGTCACTATCTTCGTTGTTTTGCAGCCTTTGGTGTTGATACCTTCAGGTATGGAAATGTCTGAGATGACTACGGACTACAGAAGACCCCCAACATACTGCAGAAGGCCTGTGAAAAATATGGCCAGACTGTTAAGTGGGAGCCATCCCTACATCTCGTCATCAGGCAGGTCCCCCAGGCCTGAGCCTCTAGCTACACCCTGCCAAAGCTATTGAGCCAGTAGTAGCTATGCAACTTACTCACTGGAGAGAGCTCCCAGTGGGGGTTGGAGGGGAAGAGTTGCCATCTTTGCTCTCTTACAGCCCTAGCCCTTGCTGTCTCCAGGCTCGGGAGATTCTGTGGGGACCAGAGGCTAGTCCACACCCCAGCAGAGAGCAACCACCTCACAGAAAAGTGGCCAGACTCTTCTCCACACAGATCCTGGTCTCCACTTCTCCTTACTGGGAAGGGCTGCCTGACCCTGGATTCCAGCACAACTGCCCTGTCCTTGCCTGATCACCACAATCAGAGGCAGCCCTACATTCCTCCAAGGAGGAAATCCCAGAGTCAACCCACTACCTCTCTGCGACTGCAGATGCAGTGGTACAGCCTTAACAGCCCTAAGACTGGGAAAGAACAAAGGGCCTAGTCATTACACTGGCACCTCCAGCACACTGCAGCCACCATATGGAGAGTAGTTCAGCTGCTCTGCCCTGAAAACCCCCATCCCTACTTTTCACCAGGCAAAGCCCCCAGCTCAGGAACACAGAATAGTCGTCACAGCTATGGCTGATTGTTCCCACTGGTAGTGGCCTGGATTTTCCCTGGAGAGAGGCTCCCACAGGCAAACAACAACCCCTCTGCCACTGCCACAATAACAGTTCTAACCATACAGCCTTGGTCTGAGGAAGAAACAAAGAGCCTAAAAGCTACACCCAAGCTTATGGTATGTCACGGTCACTATATGAGAGGTGATTCATTTCTCCTCCCTGTGAGCCTTCTAGCCACTGCTCGCCAACAAACAAAACTCCAAGCTCATGCCAGTAGTACAGTCACTCACCTAACTGACTGAACTCCCTCAGTAACAGGGGCTCCCTGTTTCCTGGAGGTGAAGCTTCCAGAGGCAACTGAAAGCCTCTTTGCAACTTCCTTTGCAGTGGAACTACCCTCGCTACCCTTGTACTAATGAAGGGGCAAAGACTCTAAGTGCCTCATCTACACCTCCAACAAACTGCAGTCAATTCAAGGGGAGGAGGCCAGTCTGTCTCCCATAGATCCTACCCACCCCTCCTGCTTCTCACCAGACAGGAAACCCCTGGCTTGGGCCCACAGCACAGACCCTCCATCCTGGCTGATTGCATTGAGTGATTGCTGACCTCCGTCTTACTGAAGCAGAGTCCCCAAGAAACAAGCAAAAGACCCTTGGCCACAACCACTACTAAGGTCCCTTCCTTTGCTGCCTCCAACTTAGGAAGGACCGTACACACTGATATCATCCCAGAGCTGCAGTGGACAGCCTAGGAGTGTCAAGTCATGATCTAGAGCCAGGACTCAAGTGAGAGAGAAGCCCACACTTTCAGAGCATTGAGAAGGAGCACAGATGCAACTGTGAAAAAATATAGGGGAGCCACAAGACCAAGCAAGAGCCTAGCAACTGATCAATATGCCTAAGTGCCACCTACAAGATCACACCCCAAAATTTCAAGACCAAAAGTTCCTTGCTAACATATACTGCTGTGAAACCAAAGACAACAATTCAACTGCAACTAAAAACCCTGAACAAACTCTTGGCCCTGTGAAAATATCCAGAAACGAAAGTCTATTGACTCAATCTGCTTTGCAGTTAAAGCAACACCTGCATACAGAGATGAGAAAGAACCAATGCAAGAAGTCTGTTAACTCAAATGGCCAGAATATCATATGTCCTCTAAATGATCATATCAGTTCTCCAATAAGAGTTCTTAACCAAGCTGAGCTGGCTGAAATGACAGAAATGGAAATCAGAATACAGGTAGAAATGAAGATCATTAACATTCAGGAAGATGGCAAAACCCAATCCAAGGAAACTAAGAATCACATTAAAGTGATACAGGAGCTGAAGGACAAAATAGCCAGTATAAAAAAGAACCAAACTGATTTTACAGAGCTGAAAACACAATATAAGAATTTCACACTGTAAACATGAATATTAGCAGCAGAATAGACTAAGCTGATGAAAGAATCTCAGAACTTGAAAACCGACTCTCTGAAATAAGATAGTCAGACGAAAATAGAGAAAAATTGAATGAAAAGGAATGAACAAAACCTCCAATAAATATAAGATTATGTAAAGAGGCCAAATCTACAAATCACTGGCAAACTTGAAAGGGAGAAGACAACAAACAACTTGGAAAATATATTTTAGGATATTATTCAGGAAAACTTTCTCAGTCTTGCTAGAGAGGCCAACAGTCAAATGCAGGAAATACAGAGAACCTCCATAACATTCTACAAAAGAAGATCATACCCAAGACACATAATTATCAGATTTTCTAAGGCCAAATTAAAAAAAAAAAAAAAAGAAGAATGTTAAAGGCAGCTAGAGAGAAAGGAAGGTCGCCTACAAGGGAAACCGCATTAGGCTGAATCTCTCAGCTAAAACCTTATAGGCCAGAAAAGAATGGGGGTATGTATTCAACATTCTTAAAGAAAAGAAAAGCTTCAACTAAGAATTTCATATCCAGCCAAACTAAGCTTCTTAGGTAAAGGAGAAAAAAGATTCTTTTCAGATAAGCAAATGTTGAAAGAGTTTATTACCACCAGGCCTGCCTTACAAGAGATCTTGAAAGGAGCAACACATATAGAAAAGAAAGACTACTATGAGCTAATACAAAAACACACTTAAATACACAGAGCAGTGACCCTATAAAGCAACCACACAAACAAGCTTGCATAAAAGCCAGCTAACAACACAATGACAGGATCAAATCCACACATATCAATACTAACCTTGCATGTAAATAGGCTATGTGCCCCATTTAAAAGACACAGAGTGGCAAGCTGAATAAAACGCAAGACTCACTGGTATGCTGTCTTTAGGAGACCCATTTCACATGGAATGACACATATAGGATCAAAATAAAGGAATAAAAAAATCGATCAAGCAAATTAAAATCAGGAAAAAAAAGCAAGAGTTGCAATCCTAATTTCTGACAACACAGACTTTAAACCAACAAAGATCAAATAAGATAAAGAAGGACATCATATAATGGTAAAGGTTTCAATGCAACAAGACCTAACTATCCTAAATATATATGTACCCAACACAGGTGCACCCAGATTAATAAAGTAAATTCTTAGAGACCTACAAAGATAATGTAGATTCCCACACATTAACAGTGGGAAGCTTTATACTCCACTGACAGTATTAGAGAGATCATTGAGGCAGAAAACTAACAGATATTCAAGAATTAAACTCAACAATGGACCAAGTGGATCAGACAGACGTCTACAGAACCCTCTACCTCAAAACACCAGAATATGCATTCTTATCACCTCATGAAACATATCCTAAAATCAACCACATAATTGGACATACAACAATACTCAGCAAATGCAAAGAACCAAAATCATACCAAACAAACTTTCAGACACAACACAATAAAAATAGAAGTCAATAGTAAAAAAATTGCTCAAAACCATACAACTACATGGAAACTAAACAACAAGCTACTGAATGACTTTTGGGTAAATAATGAAGTTAAGGCAGAAATCAAATACTTCTTTGAAACTAATGAGAACAAAAATACAACACACCAAAAACCCTGGAACATTGTTAAGAGGAAAATTCAGAACTCTAAGTGCTCAGATCAAAAGGTTAGAAAGATCTCAAGTTAAAAACCTAACATTACAACTGAATGAATTAGAGAAACAAGAACAAATCAACTCCAAAGCTAGCAGAAGACAAGAAATAACTAAAATCAGAGCTGAATGAAGGAAATCAAGATACGAGAAACCATTCAAAAGATCAACAAAGCCAGGAGCTGTTTTGTGGAAAAAATTAGGCCACTAGAAAAACCGATAAAGACGAGAGAAGATCCAAGTAAACACAATTAGAAATGATGACGGGAATGGTACCACTGACCCCTCATAAATAAAAATAACCACCAGAAACTACTTCAAATACCTCTATGCACACAAACTAGGCCTAGAAGAGATGAATAAATTCCTGGACACATTCACCCTCTCAAGATTGAATCAGGAAGAAATTGATTCCCTGATTATACCAAATGAGCCCAGAAATTGAATCAGCAGTAAGTAGCCTACCAACTAAAAAAAAAAAAAATTCAGGGTCAGATGAATTCATAGCTGAATTCTACGATAAGAACTGGAACCATTCCTACTAAAACTATTCCTAAAAAATTGAGGAAAAGGAACTTCTCTCAAGCTTATTCTATGGGGCCAGGGTCATCCTGAAACCAAACCTGGCAGAGACACAACATAGGAAAAAAACTTCAGGCAAATATTCTTGATGAGCATAGATGTAAAAATCCACAACATAATACTTGCAAATCAAATCCAGCAGCACACAAAAAGCTAATTCACCAGCTTCCAGTAGCTGCCATCTATGAGATGCAAGACTGGTTCAACATATCTAAATCAATATATGTAATTCATCACATAAACAAAATCAAAGACAAAAATCACATGATTATCTCAATGGATGCAGAATAGGCTTGCAATAAAATTTAATGCCCCTTTATGTTAAAAACACTTAATAAACTAAATATTGAAGGAACATACCTCAAAATATTGAGTTATCTATTACAAACCTATAGCCAGCATCATGCTGAATGAGCAAAAGCTGGACACATTCCCCTTAAAAATTGACACAAGGATTCTCTCTCTCTCTTACCATTTCTATTCAACATAGTATTGGAAGTATTGACCAGAGCAATCAGAAAAGAAAAAGAAATAAAGAGTATCTAAACAGCAAGAGAGGAAGTCAAACTATCCCTGTTTGCAGATGACATAATTGTATATCTAGAAAATTGTATAATCTCAGCACAAAAGCTCCTTCAGCTGATAAACAATTTCAGCAGTTTCAAAATACAAAGTCAATTTACAAAAATTATGAGTATTCCTATACATTAACAACAGCTAGACCTAGAACCAAATCAAGCAAACAATCCTACTCAAAATTGCCACAAAAATAATAACATACCTAGGAAAACAGCTAACCAGAGAGGTGAAAGATCTCTACAAGGAAAATTTTAAAACATTACTCAAATAAATCTGATAAACAGATGGAAAAACATCTCATACACAGAAGACCTACAGAACCTATAGAGCATACACAGAAAACCTACAGAATGAGAGAAAATATTTGCAAAATATGTATCTGTCAAAGTTCTAATATCCAGCATGTATAAGGAACTTAAATTTACAAGAATAAAACAACCCCATTAAAAAGTGGGAAAAGACATGAACAGACGCTTCTCAAAAGAAGATATACATGTGCGCAACAAGCATATGAGAAAAAAAGCTCAGTATCACTGATCAATAGAGAAATGCAAATCAAAACCAAAATGAGATACCATCTTATACCAGTCAGATGACTATTATTAAAAAGCAAAAAATAACAGATGCTGGTGAGGTTGCAGAGAAAATGGAGTATTTATACACTGTTGGCGGGAGTGAAAATTAGTTCAATGATTGTTTAAAGTAGCATGAAAATTTCTCAAAGAGCTAAAAACAGAACTACCATTAGATCAAACAATCCCATTACTGTGTATATACCCAGATAAATATATATCATTGTACCATAGAGATACATGCACACAAATGTTCATTACAGTACTATTCACAATAGCAAAGACATGGAATCAACCTAATGCCCATCAGTGATAGATTGGATGAAGAACATGTGGCACATATACACCATGGAATACTATACAGACATAAAGAAGAGTCAGATTATGTCTTTGCAGGAGCATGGATGGAGCTGGAAGGTATTATCTTTAGCAAATTAACAAAGGAACAGAAAACCAAATACTACATGTTCTCCCTTATAAGTGGGTATTAAATTATGAGAACTCATGAACACAAAGAAGGGAACAACAGACACTGAGGCCTAATTGAGAGAGGAGGGTGGTAGGAGGGAGAAGAGCAGAAAAAAACTCAAAAACATTGGGTACTAGGCTTAGTACCTGGGTTATGAAGTAATCTGTACAATAAACTTCTGTGACATGAGTTTACCTATGTATCAAGCTTGCACATGTAACCCTGAACCTAAAATAAAAGTTAAAAAAAGAAACTATAAGGCAACCAGCTAATAACTTCATAAGAGGTACAAACTCTCACATATTAATATTAATTTAAGTATAAACAGTTTAAATGCACCAGTAAATAGGTTTGGAGTGGCAAGCTGGATAAAACAACAACAATAACAAAGACAACAACAAAAACACTTATTCATCTGCTATCTTAAAAGACCCATTTCACACATAATGATACCCATAGGCTCAAAGTATAGGGTTGGAGAAAGATCTATCAGGCAAATGGAAAACAAAAGAGGGCCAGGGTCACTATTCTTTTATCAGAAAAAGCAGACTTTAAATAAAAAACAGAAAAAAGTTCAAAGAAGGGCATTGCATAATGATTAAGGATTCAATTCATCAAGACTTAACTGTCCTAAATATATATACACTCAATATTGGAGCATTCATATTCATAAAAAAGTACTTCTAGATCTATGAAAATAATTATACAGTCAAACAGTAATAGTGGAATATTTCAATACTGCAGGGACATCATTATGCAAATCATTAGGACAGAAAACTAACAAAGAAATTCTGATCTTAAATTCAACTTTCAACCAATTAGACCTAACAGACATCTATGCAGTATTCTTCCCATCAACTGCAAAATATACATTCTTCTCACCTGTGCATTGGACATACTCTGATTGGCTTCATGCTCAACCATAAAGCAAGTCTCAATAAATTCAAAAAAATCAAAATTTTACCAACCATACTCTTGGACCTCAGTGACCTCAGTGTAATAAAAATATAAAACAATACCAGGAAGATCACTCAAAACCATATAATTGCATGGAAGTTAAACAAATTGCTCCTGAATGACTTTTGGTAAACATGAAATGAAAGCAGAAATCAAAAATGTTGTTTGAAACAGAGGAGAACAGAGATAGAACATAGCAGAATCTCTGTGACACAGCAAAGTCAGTGTTAAGAGAATGTGCTAAGAGAAGAGATAGTGCTCAACATCTACATCCAGAAGTTAGAAAGATGTCAAATGAAGGACGTAATATCACACCTAGAGGAACTACAACAAGATCAAACCAAACAGAAAGATAGCAGAAGAAAAGAAATAAATAAAACCAGAGCTAGAATGAATCAAAATAAGACCCCAAAATTCATACAAAGGATCAATGAACTATAAGTTGTCTTATGAAAGGATAAACAAGGTTGACAGACCATTAGCTAAATTAACAAACAAGAGAAGATGCAAATAAGCACAATCAGAAGCAACAAAGGTGACACTACAATTAATCCCACAGAAATATAAAAGATTACTCGAGACTATTATGACACCTCTATACAGACTGTTTGCATTGCTATAAAGGAACATCTAAGGCTGAGTAATGTATAAATTTTTAAAAAAGTTTATTTGGCTCATAGTCCTTCAGACTGTACAAACATGGTGTCAACTTCTGCATTTCTTTTGTGAGGTCTAAGGAAGTTTTTGATCATGGTAGGAGGCAAAGGGGAAGCCAGCATATCACATGCAGAGAGTGGAAGAAAGAGAGAGAGGATGAGGTACCAGTCTCCTTTTAAACAACCAGCTCTTGCATTAGCTAATAATGTGAGAAGTAACTTTTCACAAAGGTAATGGTGCTAAGCCATTCATGAGAGGTCCACCCCATGATCCATAACCTGCTACTAGGCCTTACCTCCAATATAGGGGTTGTATTTCAACATGAAATTTGGAGAGGTCACAGATCCAAACCATCTTACACAAAACTTAGAAAGTCTAGATGAAATGGATAAATTCAGGGAACCACAAAACCTTCCAAGTTTGAATCAGGAAGAAATAGATATTCTGAATAGACTAATATTGAGTTCTGAAATTGAATCAGTAATAAAAAATCTACCAATGATAAAAAGCTCCAGATCAGATGGATTCACAGCTGAATTCCACCAGATGTATAAAGAAGAGCAGGTACAAAATCCACTGAAATTATTCCCAAAAAATCAAGCTTAAGGGCCTCCTCCCTAATTCATTCCACAAAGTCAGTATCACGTGGATACCATCTGGCAAAGACACAATGTAAAAAGAAACAACAGGCCAATACCCCTGATGAACATAGATGTAAAAATTCTCAACAAAATACTAGGAAATGAAATTCAGCAGCATATCAAAAAAGTTAATTCACCACAATCAAGTACGCTTTATTCCTGGGATGCAAGACTGGTTCAACACACACAAATCAATAGATGTGATTCAGTACATGAATAGAATTAGAAATAAAAACCATTTAATCATCTCAATTGATGTAGAAAATGCTTTCAATAAAATTCAACATCCTTTATGATAAAAATTCTCAGCAAACTGAGGATCAAAAGAACACACCTCAATGTAATTACAAGAAGAGTCATCTATGACAGTCCCACAGCTAAAATCATACTGAACATGGAAATGCTGGAAGCATCCCCCTTAATAATAATAACAAGACAAGGATGCCCACTATCATCACTCCTTTTTAATATAGTACTGGAAATCCTAGTCAGAGAAATCGGGCAAGACATAAAAGCAAAAGGCTTCCAAATAGTAAAATATTCCAAAAAGTCAAATTATCTCTCTTAACTAACAATAAGATTATATACCTAGAAAACCTTAAAGACACTGTCAAAAGGCTCCTAGAACCAATAACCAATTTTAATAAAGTTTCAGTATATAAAAATCTATGTACAAAAATTAGTATCATTTTTATACACAAAGAATGTTCATGTTGCAGGCCAAATCAAAAATGCAGTCCCATTCATGATTGCCACAAGCACATAAAATACCTAGGAATGGGTATTCCTCTACAAGGATCACTATAAAACACAGCTGAGAGAAATCATAGACATGTAAATAGAAAAACATTACTTGCACCTGGATTAGAAAAATCACTATCATTAAGTGGCCATAGTGCCCAAAGCAATATAAAGATTTAAGACTATTTCTATCAAACTTCCAATGTCATTTTTTTACAGAATTAGGAAAAACTATTTTAAAATTTATATGAAACCAAAAACAAGCCCAAATAGCCAAAGCAATCCTAGGCCAAAAAAATAACAAAGTTGGAGGCATCACATTATCCAATGTCAAACCATACTATAAAGCTACAATCACCAAAACAACATGGTACTGGTACAAAAAAGAGTCACATAGATCAATAGAACAGAATAGAGAACTTAGAAATAAAGCCAAACACCTACAACCATCTGATCTTCTTCAAAGTCAACAAACATAAGCAAAGCAAAAAGGACTTTCTATTCCATAAGTGGTGCTGGGATAACTGACTAGCCACATGCAGAATAATGATACTGGACACACGTCTTTCACCATGTACAAAAATTAACTCAAGATGGATTAAGAATTTAAATTTAATGCCTCAATCCATAGAAATCCTAGAAGAAAACTAGGGAATACCATTCTGGACAAAGATAAAGAAAAGAAGTTTACTTAGGATGAAGTTTACTTAGCTCATTGTTTTCAGGCTTCTTCTCTACTTCTGGTGAGGACTAAGGAAGTTTTTGATCATGGCAGAAGGTAAAGGGGGAGTGGGCATATAGCATGCAGAGAGAGGAAGCAAGAGAGAGAAGATCAGGTGCCAGGCTCCTTTAAACAAACAGATCTTGCATGAAATAATAGTGTGAGAACTACCTTATCACCAATGGAGTGGTATTAAGCCATTCATGAAGGCCATGAGCCTTGGCAAATAATTCATTACTGATTCCTCAAAAGCAATTGCATCAAAAACAAGAATTAACAAGTAAGAACTAATTAAAAGAAAGAGCTTATGCACAGCAAAATAAACTGTCAATAGAGTAAACAGACAACCTACAGAATGAAAGAAAATATTCACCACCTTTGTGTCTGGCAATGGTCTATATTCAGAATCTATAGAAAACTTAATCCAAAAAGCAAATAACAAACAACCCCATTAAAAACTGTACTGGGCTTAATACCTGAGTGATGAAATAATCTGTACAACAAACCCCCATGACAGTAGTTTATCTATGTAACAAACCTTCACATGTACCCCTGAACCTGAAATAAAAGTTAAAAACAAAAACAAAGTCTCTAAAAAAAGTGCACCAAGAACATCAGATATCATGTCATACCAGTCAGAATGGCTACTTTTTTTTTTCTTTCTTTCTTTTTTTTTTTTGACAGAGTCTCGATCTGTCTCTCAGGCTGGAGTGGCATGATCTCAGCTCACTGCAACCTCCACCTCCCAGGTTCAAGCAATTCTCTGCCTTAGCCTCCCAAGTAGCTGGTATTACAGGTGCCCACCACCATGCCCAGTTCATTTTTCTATTTTTAGTAGAGACGGGGTTTCACCATGTTGGCCAGGCTGGTCTCTAACTCCTGACCCCAAGTGATCCACCCACCTCAGCCTCCCATAGTGGTGGGATTACAGGCGTGAGCCACTGACCCTGGCCCAGAGTGGGCCCTACAAAACAAACAAACAAAAAACAGATGCTGGCGAG
The DNA here is from genome assembly GCF_043159975.1 of Macaca nemestrina. Classification (NCBI taxonomy): domain Eukaryota; kingdom Metazoa; phylum Chordata; class Mammalia; order Primates; family Cercopithecidae; genus Macaca; species Macaca nemestrina. The sequence goes on along the minus strand of NC_092128.1, from coordinate 79,936,301 downwards.
GTTGCAGAGAAAATGGAATGCTTATACATTGGTAGTGGGAATGTAAATTAGGTCAGCCACTGTGGAGAGTAGTTTGGAGAGTTCTTAAAAAACTAAATAAAATGACCCTTTTATCCAGCAATCATTGACTTCACCAAACTAGCATTTTCATTATGTGCACATCTCAAAATCCCTCTGTGTTCATATTGAAACTAACAAAATATAAAGGAAATGAAGAATGGATGCTGTATGCTTTGTTATATATTTTTCCCAACTGATTCTTATTTTGCTTGTCCTTGTTCATTTTAGGTTTTAAAAACATCATCTAGTGCTCATTTTTGTGATGCCTTTTTTAAAGGACACAATGCTTTATATACTACCTTTTGCCTCATTTTTTTAATTAATCTGTCATCTTTTTTTCTCAGGCATACTCTGCCCCACTTATTTGGTACCATTGCTTTATTGAAAATGAAAATCAGAAGATGTCATAATTCTTGACTTTATGTGGAGCATTATAAAATGCTAAGCTTTTCTGAATCTCATTTGGATTATTTTTGAATCTTGATTGCTAAGAGACTTAATAATTTAATATCCACGGTGCTTCTAAATCAAATTTCACTTATTTCAGAGTTTACACAGTTCAAATAAAGAATTCTACAATTACTTAATAAATTTATAGATGTATTCAAATTAAGTCAAATAAGAGAAAATAATACTTGTCATTATTTGAAATGATTTTGAATACTGTATTTTTATATAAGCAATTAACTTCACACATGGTATAGTATAAGTCATTTTTTTTCTGAAAATACTCAATTATATTTACCATGGGCAGTGATAAAAAGCAATTGACTAGGAGGAACAGATCTTAAAACAGAAGATGTCATATATGTTAGGAAATGATCTTCTTTGGCCACAGCTCCTCAGGACATTTTTTAATCAGATTCTTTAGAATTTATAAGAGTGATCAGTAAAATAGTAAATCACAAGAGACAATTGTTCCATGAAACCCTTTCCAAATATCTACCTTTCCTGTGAGGAAAGCAACAACATACCTTAGGAATGTTGATTTGAACAATCTGACTAGGAGAGAGCCACAAAAGGAGCATATTTTGGCTAATCCTAGCATTTCTATAAATATAGACAGGTTGATAATTTATCAAAATTAAATTTCCAAGAGCATAATCATGAATTTGCTATAGCAAATGAATAACAATATAGAAGAATCCTGAAATCTTCATGCTAGAAGGAAATTTTATAGCTTATATAATTCCAAACTTTATTTTTAGGATAAGTGGGATAGTTAATTTTATGTGTCAACTTGATTCGACTAAGGGACACCTACATACCTAACAGAGCATTGTTTCTGGGTATATGTCTACGGATGTTGTAGGGATTTTCCAAATGTGATTAGCATTTGAATTTGTAGACTGAGTAAAGAACATTATCCTCATCAATGCAGACATGGACATCATCCATTCTTTGATGGCCTAAATAGAACAAAAAGGAATCTGTGGAGCTGGGCCATCTATCCTATCCTGCCCTTGGACATCAGTGATCCTGGTTCTAGGACTTTGGGTATAGACTACAATGATACAATTGGCTTTCCTGGGCCTCCAACTTCCAGACAGAATATCACGGAAATTCTCTGCCTCCTTAGTCACATAAGCCAATCCCACATCATAAATATATTTATATCTATCCATCAATCCTATTGGCTCTGTTTCTCTGTAGAACTCTGACTTATAAAATGAGGAAGTGAAACCAGAAACCAACTATTAACAGAGCTCAAGAAATTACCAAAATTCCTAATTTTTAATTCATTTTAATTTAAGTAACAGTATTTATATTATTATATTTTAAATACATTTTAATTAATAATTGCACATATAAATTATTCCTTTTGTTTCTACGTTGGGTATACTAATGTCATTCTTTCTAAGTACCGAATTAACGCCACCATCCTTATTGCTTAGATCCTGTATTGTAAGAACATGCTTTGCAAAGAGAATCAATTACTTGAGTTTTGAACAATACTAATTGTTGAATCGGTCAACAGTGAATGAAGGTATGTAAAAGAAATACATAAAAAAGAAATAATGTGATAATTTTATGCATTTGAACCTATGTAATCTGTGTCCTAAATATGTGTTAACTTTTCTAAACATGTATTAACTTTCCCCATTTGTTTACAGATGATTCATGTTAGATTTCATCTTTGAGAGAATTGATAATTTTCTATATTTTTTTAAAAATTTCAATGGATAGTAATAATCAGGAGTCAAGTAATTGGTCCCTAGATTTAATAAGAACCATTTCACATATTGTAGGACCTTCTTAATATTTATATTTCTATCCTTTTGATGAAATTCAAGTGCATAAAATCTTTGCTTGGCAGTCATTTGTATTTGATTGAAATGTGAAATATGCAGATTGAGAAAAGGTTGAATTAGGAAATAAATTTATCACATTTTCACTTCAGCATGACAATAAATCTCTCCATTAGATGAAACCAGCCATGTAACTGCCTGCTTCCTTAAGGTGGAAAGATATCATAAAACTCAATCTATTTTGTGAAACCTTCCTGCAGGAGACCAAAGTAAGCAACAAACCAAAACCAACAAAATGCCTGAGCAACACCCATTCAAGCTCAATCACAAAGAAAACATTGTAGACTATTAAAATTTCTACATACATAGCATATTTCCATGGCATATCTCCATTTCTTAGGGTGCTAATTTTTTCATTTCTCTTCACTATAGCCATGCACGATTGGTAGCAATATATTCTTAGCCACTTACTTTGACAAGGGAGAAACTAATGAATAAAAAGGTTGACTAGTTTATTGAAGGTCACTTTAGCAGTAGTTCAGCCAAGAAAAGAACTGCACTTTCTCCCTCCTACCTTAGGCGATTGCTTGAAATTTAATTTGGGTGTGTATATTTCCTATGAAAGCTCAGATCACGAACATATTTTAGCTTAAAGTACTGCAAGATACGCTTTTGGCTTGAGTTTCCCATCCAGAGAAATCAAATTGAGAAGAGGAAGAATAATCCCAGGAACAAGACGGAAGACCCCTACCGTTGCCATCTTGGCCAAATCATGAATCAGGTATTAAAAATCAAGATTTATACCCACAGTACATTCCAATAGCATTCCTGTAATACTATGAATATTTATATTAATATGACAATCAGAACAAAGTTCACAAGTATTAGAATCAAAATTAAAACTATGGTTCACTTTACTCCAAGATCTTTTTTTGAGTAATTAGACTCAATACACCTGGGGACTTCGGGAGATTGTATAAAACCTAGCTAAGATAAGTCCATGTAAGGAGCCACCTTACATCAAGTTTGTACGTCGACTTGACAGCGTCTTCTTCCAAGCACCTGAAGTTCTTTGCCTGAGAGGTTTTTCGTACTAGAGGAGGATGCTTCGATCCAGAAACAGGGGAAGTGGTAGGGTATTAATGTACTGGAGCTCAGCGCTACAGTAGTTGGTGAATAAATACCCTACCTTTCTTGCTGTTTCAGAGGGAGTGGACAATTATTTGTAGTTCTTCAAACATTAATCCTGCATTTGAAGGCTCTTACAATGACTGCAGTCAATATGCAAATGTAACAACACCAGGCCAGAAGTCTTGTGTAAGCCAATAGTTTGATAGCAATTATATTCATGACACTTTAAGGATTTATGCTATAAGAAGCTTTATTGAAAATATGATAATACAAAGACAGTTCACTGTGCGATGTTTGATGTCAGGTTGCAAGCCATTTTAGGTAAAAGAAAAGAATAAGGAAAAAAATTCACTGAGACTACAGTAATCACTTTCTTAAGAACAGTTATCTGATTGGAGTCAAGAACGTATAATGGGAAATAAGGAGAGATAAGGTTGAATAGATAAGGAGTCAGGGAATCAAATTTTAAAGATTTTTGCAGTTGATTTAATAATCCTTACATAACAACTATAGGTTCTTGACTGTCTTTTAAGATCAATCTAACACCTACTTTAGAGAGAGAGGAGCCAAATGACCTATTAAACGTATTTTCAGTCATTTATTGTGGTATTTTAATAACGCAAAAGTAAATATCAGAAATATAACAAAATTTAAAAATCTGCCTACATAGGGACTTATTGATTCTCTGTAAATATTACCACTCTAAGAAACGAGAACATTTATCTTAGTATTACATAATAAAGATTTAAAGTAGCCATAGAAACTGGGTTTATTCTTGATCAACAATATTCCACTGACTTGATAGATGGATACCTTCTATTGAATAAATGAGTGACTCTTAAGGAAGATCTCAATGTATAAGAATATGACCTCAAAAAACCCCACAGGACTGGGTACAGTGGCTCATGCCTGTAATCCCAGAATTTTGGGAGGCCGAAGCAGGTGGATCACCTGAGGTCAGGACTTTGAGACCAGCCTGGCAAACCTGGTGAAACCCTGTCTCTATAAAAATACAAAAATTAGCTAGGCATAATGGTGGGTGCCTGTAATCTCAGCTACTTGGGAGGCTGAGACAGGAGAATCCCTTGAACCCAGGACGTAGAGGTCACAGTTACCCGCCATCATGCCACTGCACTCCAGACTGGGTGACAGAGCAAGACTCCATGTCAAAAAAAAAACAAAACAGCAACAACAAAAAAAAACCCTTAAAGTAAGGTAGTTACTCTTCTGCCTAGAATGCCAGCAGTGACAGATTTATTTGTTTCTGGAAATAATTAGAATTAAAGGTCATTTTTAAATAAGAGATAAAAACCAAGGGTTTGTGAGGCTTTATCATTTAAAGCAAATCCAATAGATGTATTGATGTTTATAGAAAAGTTTTTTTGTTGTTTTTAAAATTATTTTTATTTTTAGATTTTTGCTTAAATTAATGGAAAAATTTGTATTTATCATGTACAACATGTTGTTTGAAATATATATGCACTGTAGAATGGTTAAATCTTTCTAATTAACATATGAGATATCTCACAAAGCTTTTTTTTTTTTTTTTTTTTTTTGTAGTGAGAACACTTAAAATCTGCTTGCCTAGTATTTGTCAAGAAAGTAATCTATTGTTGTCAACTGTAGTCACTATGTTATACAATAGAAGATCTCTTCAACTTATTCCATCTAACTGAAATTTGGTATGCTTTGATCAGTGCCTCCCCAGTCCCCCAATTTGAGCCTCTTGTAACCACCATTCTACTCTCTATTTCTATGAGTTCAATTTTTTAGATTCGATATGAGTGAGATCATGTGGTATTTGTCATTCTTTGACTGGCTTATTTCATTTAATATAATCTCCTCCAGGTTCCTCCATGTTGTCTCAAATGACAGCAGTTCCTTCTTCTTTATGACTGACTAGTATTCCATTGTTGATTTATACCACATATTTGTTAATTAGACACTTTGGTTGCTTCCATGTCTTGGCTATTCATTCATGTTGCAATCAATATGAAAGTGCAGATATCTCCTTGAGGTACTGATTTACTTTATACACACACACACACACACACACATACACACACACACACACACACACACACACACACCAGGTACTGAGATTGCTGGATCAGATGGTAGTTCTACTTTAAATTTTTGGAGGAACCTCCATATCGTTTTCCATAATGGCTCTACATTCCTAGCAACAGGGTACAAAAGTATTCCTTTTTCTCTGCATCCCCATCAAAATGTCTCTTTTGTGGTTTTAATAATAGCTCTTGTGACAGATGTGAATTAATGTGTCATTGTAGTTTTAATTTGCAGTTCCCTGATGATTAGTGAAATTGGGCATTTTTTCATCAACCTATCGGTCATTCGTATGCCTTCTTTTGAGAAATGTCTATTCGGGTCAGAAATGTCTGTTTGCCCATTTTGATTTTAATTTAATTTAAGTTTCAACTTTTATTTTAGGTTCAGGGGTTCATGGGCAGGTTGGTAATATAGATAAATTGTGTGCCACAGGGGTTTGGTGTACAGATTATTTCAACATCCACGCAATAACATAGTACCTCATGGGTAGTGTTTTGATCCTTAGCCTCTTTTCTCCCTCCACCTTCAAGTAGGCCCTAGTGTCTGTTGTTCTCTTCTTTGTGTCCACATGCACTCAATGTTTAGTTCCCATATAAAAGAGAACACATATTTGGTTTTCTGATCCTGCGTTAGTTCACTTAGGATAATGGTCTCCAGCTCCACCCACGTTGCTGCAAAGGATGTGATCTTGTTCTTTTTTATGGTTGCATAGTATTGCAGTGTATATGTGCCACATTCTTACCCAGTCTACTGTTGATGGGTGTTTCAGTTGATTCAATGATTTTGCTATTATGAATACTGCCGCAATGAGCTTAAATGTGCATGTGTCTTTATGGTAGAATGACATATATTCCTTTGTGTATATACCCAACTATGGGATTGCTGGATCAAATGGTAATTCTGCTTTGAGTTCTTTAAGAAATTGCCAAACTGCTTTTCACAGTGGCAAACTAATTTACATTCCCACCAGCAGTGTATAAGCATTCCCTTTTCTCCACAACCTTACCAACGGCTTTTATTTTTTGACTTTGTAATAATAGCCATTCTGACTCGTGTGAGATGGTATCTCGTGGTAGTTTTGATTTGTATTTCTCTAATGATTAGTGATATTGACCATTTTTTATATGCTTCTTGGCCACTTTTATGTCTTCTTTTAAAATGTCTGCTCGTGTCCTTTGCCTACTTTTTAATGGGTGATACAATATAATTTGGTTCTGTTTCACCACCCAAATCTCACAATGTTGAATTGTGATCCCAAGTGTTGGAGGTGGGACCTGGTAGAAGTTGAGTGGATCATGGTTATGGTTTCTAATAGTTTAGTATCATCCCCCTAGTGCTGTCTCATGATAGAGTTCTCACGAGATCTAGTTGTTTGAAAATGTGGAGCACCTCCCCCTTCACTCGCTCTCCTGCCAGCCATGTCAAGATGTGCCAGCTTCCCCCTTGGCCTTTCACCATGATTGTAAGTTCCCTGAGGCTTCCTCAGAAGCAGAAGCCTATACAACCCACAAAACCACAAGCCAATTAAGCCTCTTTTCTTTATAGATTACACAGTCTCAGGCAGTTCTTTATAGCAGTGCCAGAAAAAAAAAAAAAAAAGACTAATACAATGGGGTTGCTTGTTTTTTGCTTGTTGATTTGTTTAAGTTTCTTATAGAATCTGGGCATTAGACCTTTGTTGGATGCATAGTTTGTAAATATTTTCTCCCATTCTGTAGGCTATCTGTTAACTGTTTTACTTGGTTCTTTTGCTGAGCAGAAGCTCTTTAGTTTAATTAACTCCCATTTGTCACTTTCTGATTTTGTTGCTTTTGCCTTTTAGATTCTTTGTCTAAGACAACGCTCAGAATATTTTCTTCTAGATTTTCTTCTAGGACTTGTATAGTTTGAGATCTTACATTTAAGTATTTAATTCAACTTGAGCTGTTTTTAGTACATGGTAAGGGGTAGGGATCTAGCTTCATTCTTCTGTACATGGTTATCTAGTTTTCCCAACACTGTTTATTAAATACGGTGTCCTTTCATCATTGTCTATTTTTGTTGAAGTTGTGAAAGATCAGTTGGTTGTAGGTGTGTGGTTCTATTAATATTTCTGAGTTCTGTATTCTATGCTATTGGTCTATGTGTCTATTTTTGTACCAGTGTTATGTTATTTTGGTTACTATATCCTTGAAGTATAATTTAAAGCCAGATAATGTGATGACTCTAGGTTTATTCTTTTTGCTTAGAATTGTTTGGGCTATTCAGGTTCTTTTTTGTTTGCATATTAATTTTGTAATTGATTTTTCTAATTCTGTGAAAAATGACATTGGTGATTTAACAGGAATTGTTGAATCTACAGATCACTTTGGGCAGTATGGTTATTTTAACAATGTTGATTTTTTCCAATTCATCATCATAGGATGTTTTTGTTATTTTTGTATGTCACCTAAAATTTTTTTTCAGCAATGTTTTGTAGTTTTCCTTGTAGAGATCTTTCACTTACATGGTTAAAAGTATTCCTAAGGATTTTATTTTATTTTATTTTTTTGGCTATAGTGAATGGGATTAACATATTGATTTGCTTTTCAGCTTGAATATTATTGGTGTATAGAAATGCCACTTATTTTTGTGTATTCATTAGGCATCTTGAAACTTTAATAAAGTTTTTTTATCAGGTCTAGGAGCCTTTAGAGGAATCTTTGGGGTTTACTAGGTTTAAAACCATAAAATCAGTGAACAGAGATAATTCGGCCTTTTCTTTTCTTATTTGAATGCCTTTTTATGTTTTTCTCTTGCCTGATTTCCTGGGTAGGATTTCCAGTACTACACTGAATATGAGTGCTAAGAGTGGACATCCTTGTCTTCTTCCAGTTCTCATGGAAAACGCTTTCAACTTTGCCCATTCAGTATGATGTGAACTGTGGGCTTGTCATATATGGCTCTTGTTATTTTGAGATATGTTCTTCAATGCCTAGTTTGTTGGGTGTTTTTATCATGATGCCATGTTGAATTTTATCAACACCTTTTCCTGCATCTATTGAAATGATCATATTGTTTTTGCTTTTAATTCTGTTTATGTGGTTAATCACATTTATTGATTTGTGTATGTTGAACCAGCCCTGCATCCCAGGAATAAAGCCTACTTGATCGTGGTGAATTACCTTTTTTTTATGTGCTACTAGATTTGGTTTGCTAGTATTTTGTTGAGGATATTTGCATTTATATCCATCAGGCATAATTGCCTGTAGTTGTCATTTTTTATTGTATTCATACCAGATTTTGGTATCGGGGTGATACTGGTTTCACAAAATAAGTTAGTAAGGAATTCGTTCTCTTCAATTTTTTGTAATGGTTTCAGGAAGACGGGTAAAAGCACTACTTTGTATATCTGGTAGGATTCAGTTGTGAATCCATCTGGTTACAGTCTTTTTTAAATTATTATTAAAGTATTTTTATTACTGATCCAATTTCATTATTCATTATTGGTCTATTCAGACTTTCAATTTCTTCCTGGTTCAATACTGAGAGGTGGTTTATGTTTCCAGGGATTTATGAATTTCCTCTATGTTTTCTAGTTTATGTGGAGAGATGTTCAGAGTGTTCTCTGAGGATATTTTGTATTTCTGTGTTATCAGTTTTAATATCACCTTTGTCATTTCTGATTTTCCTTATTTAAATTATCTCTCCTTTTTTTCTTGGTTAGTCTAGTTAGCCGTCTATAATTTTGTTTATCCTTTCAAAGAACTTCCTTTTCATTTTGTTGAGTATTTACATGGTTTTATGGTCTCGATTTCATGTAATTCTGCTATAATCTTTATTATTTATTTACTTCTGCTAACTTTGGTTTCATTTTTCTGGTTCCATTAGGTGTGACATTAGTTTGTTAATTTGAGATCTTTCTATTTTTCCAGCGTAGCCATTTAGTGCTATATACTTTCCTCTCAAGAGGTTTTCGTATGTTGGGTCCCTATTTTCATTTGTTTCTAATTTTTTTTTTCATCTTCATTTTGTTTATGCAAAAGTCATTCTGGAGTGAGTTGTTTAGTTTCCATCTACTCCTGTGATTTTGAGAGTACCTCTTGCTATTGATTTCTAATTTCCTTCCACTGTAGTCTGAGAAGATGCCCAACAGGAATTTTATTGTTATTTTTTGAATTCATTAAGACTTGCTTTATGACAAGGTATGTGACCAATTTTAGAGAATGTTCTGTGCACAGATGAGAAAATATACATATTATGGTTGTTTGATGAAGTATTCTATAGAGGAGTATGAGAGACATTTGTCAAGAGTCCAATTTAATCTAGAGTTTATTTGTTTTCTGCCTCGATCATCTGTCTAGTGTTGTCAGTGGAGTGTTTAAGTCCCCACTACTATTGTATGTCTGTCTACCTCTTTTATAAGTCTAGTAGTACTTGTCTTATAAATCTGGGTGCTCCAATGTTGGGTGCATATATTTTTAAGATAGTTAAATCTTCTTGTTGAATTTAATGCTTTATTATTATATAATGCCCTTCTTTATCTCTTTCTACTTATGTTGGTTTAAAAGTCTGTTTTATCTGATACAAGAACAGCAACCCTTGCTCTTTTTTGTTTTCCATTTGTATAACAAATCTTTCTCCATCCCTTTACATTGAGCCTATAGGTGTCATTATATGTGTGATCAATCATAAAGACATTGGAAGGTTGGGCCTTATTTTTGTTAACCAATTTATCACTCTATGCTTTAAGTGAGCATTTTGGCCATTTACGTTCAAGGTTAATACTGATATGTATTGTGTTCTGTCGTAGTTTTATTAGCTATTTGTTTTGTAGTCTCAGTTGTGTAATTGTTTTATGGAATCTGTGAGCTTTGTACTTATGTGTGCTTTTATGGTAGCAAATATTACTCTTTAATTTTCATTTTTACAACTCCTTTGAGCATTTCTTATAGGACTGATTGGCTGATGAACTTTCTTAACAGTTGGTTGTTTGGGAAATACTTTATTTCTCCTTCACTTAGGAAGCTTAGTTTAGGAGGATATGAAATTCTTGGCTGTCATTGTTTTTCTTTAATAAGGCTAAAAATCAGACCCCAATCTCTTCTGGTTTATAAGGTTTCTCCTGAGAAGTCTGATGTTTGTCTGACTAGATTTCCTTTATAGGAAAAGTTGTGACTGTTCTCTAGCTGCCGTTAGGAATTTTTCTTTTGCATCGACCTTGTATAGTCTGATGACTGTATGCCTTGGGGAGGGTCATCTTGTGTAGTATTTTGCAGGTGTTCTCTAAATCTCTTGTATCTAAATGTCAAACTTTCTAGCAAGATTGGGAATTTTTTTTTCTGAATTATTCCCTCAAATATGTTTTTTTAAATCGCTTACTCCCTCTTCTTATCTTTCAGTCATGCCAATAAGTCATAAATTTGTCTGCTTTACATAATCCCTTAAAGGCTTTGTTCATTTTTTTTTTCCAATTCTTTTTTCTTTATTTTTGTCAGATTGGATCAGTTCAAAAGACTAGCCTTCAAGCTCTGAAATTCGTTCTTCTGCTTGATCTAGTCTATTGTTAAAGTTTACAACCATATTTTAAATGTCACTTAGTGAATTTCAATTCCCAAAATTCTATTTTTTTTCTAAATACAGCTGTCTTGTCTTCCATAACCTTAACAATTCTTTTTTTTTTTTTACTGGATTTCAATGTTCTCTTGGATCTTGTTAAGTTTCCTTGCAACCCATACTTTGAATTCTTTATGTTATTTCAGACTTTTCAATTTGGTTAGGATCCATTGCAAGAGAGCTAGTGTCATTCTTTAGAGGTGTCAAGACACTCTGGCTTTTTGTACTGCTGAAATTCTTGCACTGATTCTTTCTCATCTGAGGAAGCTATTGTTTCTTATTTTTGAATTTGCTATTGTTTGGATGGGACTTTCTAAAAATTAGTTTTCCCTCGAGAGGATAACTGTCATACATGCTTTGTATAATTGTTTGGCTTTGTTTCCGGCTGCTTTCAGGGAGCCAGGCTCTGCATGGGTTTCCTGGTTGTAAACGGCTTCTGCATAGTGGCTTTCTCAGATGGTCCTCATTATAGTGGTGTATTGAATGTCTGAGCTGACACACTTACTCTGCGGGGCTGAGGATGTGGGGATCTCAGGAAGCTTATCTTGTGAACCAGCACTAAGCCCTTTTAACAGCAGGGTTTTTATTTGGTGGTGCAGTTCAGGCTGCAGTCCAGTAGATAATGCTTAAGAGTGAGTGCCAGCTCACCCTCAGGTAGGATGATATTGGGGTACACTGAGGTCTCAGGGAAAGGAGCAGGGAAGGTGCAGCAGCTCCTTGTCCTGATTTGCAGGAATGCTATCCACTTCCCTGTCATACTTCTGTCACAGGGTTCATGACCATCAGTTAAGAAAGCCATTGTCCATTAGTTGCCAGTTACAATGCTGCTACAGGCTGTGGATACACCCCTCTGATGGCTACCACCAAAGTGGGCTCAGCACAGGACCTTTTCTCCCAGTCCAGAGCAGGAAAATCCATGATTTGCCTGTCCTCTGTTACCAGCATGCTGCCAACTGGTGTAGGGAGAGGGAGTGGGACCCTGACCTTCATGTAAGCCTAAGCAGTGCAGGCTTACTTTTGGGAGAGGTGGAGCCACTGTGAAAAGCATGAAAAATGCTTTCTCTAAGTGCACACTCATTGGTCTCCCCTGGGAAGAACCACTGCCATGTCTGCAGCAGTTGACAGATGTGGGAGTGGCAGGAGACGACCCCTTCTCCACATCCATTCCCAGGCATCAATGATGTCTCCTTCAGCAACTGGCACTGCAGAGTGTTATTTATTTATTTATTTATTTATTTATTTATTTATTTATTTTTTTCCCTATGGAAGGCTTTGGCTGGCTGTGCTCCTCTATTCCATAAGGATGGCCCATGCTGAGGGTTATATCTGTAGTGGTCCTGTAGCTCCCTGGGGACTTGTTGGCCCCCTGTGCTTTCCAGTCATACCACTTATGAGGTATGTTTGTGGGGGATCTAGTGGTGTCATAACTCAAGAGCAGATAATTCCTGGATAGGGCAGTGTCCCATCACAGATGCAACACCAGTGTGGCGATCACTGTCTTAGTTCAGGTCTTGAGAGTGTGGGCATGCCTGCGAGAGCTGACCACCTGGTTCTCTTTCCTCAAGAAGTTTCCAAATTGTTATTGAATGTGCTTCCCTGGGTTACAGGAGCAGAGGGGCTCCCCAACCGTTTGGCAATCAACAGATTGTCAGACAGACAACGGGAGCAGAGAAGCACTCCTACCTACCTTTCCATGTGGCCCCAAGTTCCAAGCTCTTGCTTCTTTCTTTTCTGCACCCCAGTTTTTCCCTGTGGGGACTCTGACAGGTCATGGCTCTCTTTCCTCAGTTTTCCATTTGAAACTTGTCCAGTTGCAAGTAACTTTGACCTTTTTTTCTGGGGAGAACAGGATTCTGATGTGTCTGGTTGGTTATGTTGAAAACATTTTTTCTATAGAAGGATTTTTAAAATATTGACTGAAATATTGGAAACATTTCAGGAATGATCTGTAAGTCATTACTATCATTTTATTTTTGTCAGTCCTTTTACCTATTGATAGACTGATTCTTGAAAATATACACCAACAAGTTATTTAGAAACTCTTAATTTTAATATAAAATATTACAATGATACATTAAATAATGCTTCTATCATAACTAAAATCTATCTGCCATTGATTGCTATATGGCCAATATTTTCCATTTTAAGTCAAATTTGAAATGTAGAGAAAGGAATTACAATGGGATTTTAAAGTTTTCTTTTAGTGAGCAAATGAATATAGTCTAGATATAATTAAGAATACTCGATCTATCCATCCCATGTTCATTTTTACTTGGGGCACAAATCCCTTGTGTTAGGCTAATTCCAGTGAAGTGGTGATGGTAATTATTTGATACTATAGTTTTATTCCTTGCTTTTTTTAAATAATGCACACTACATGGATATATATGTAACTGCCATAAAAATAATAAATTTTGCATACCCAGCTGATCATAATGGTCTAAAATTGAAAACATCACAGGCAAAGCATTATGCTCGATAGTCTCTCAGACAGACAACTGCATAAATTCAAAACTATTTCTATGATTTTAAAGGTATCAGAAAGAGGAGGATAATAAAAATTTGAGAAGAAATGTAATCAAAATGGAGTACATTGTTACACTTTAAATATCACAGATTTTTTTGGAATATTTTAAATTGTTTTAACTTCATATATGGGTAATTATTAAAATTTGAAATAATTAATTTACATAATATAACTGTAAATGTACTAATAAGATCAGTTTTTGATCATGACAGAGATCAGACTTAACTACTGATGTGTTGCAGGAGGTCAGGGACCCCGAATGGAGAGACTGGCCGGAGCTGCAGCAGAGGAACATAAATTGTGAAGATTTCATTTTAATATGTACATATATCAGTTCCCCAAATTAATACTTTTATAATTTCTTATGCTTGTCTTTACTTTCATCTCTTAATCCTGTTATCTTCATAAACTGAGAATGTATGTCACCTCAGGACCACTATTGTGTTAACTGTACAAATTGATTGTAAAACATGTGTGTTTGAACAACATGAAATCAATGCAGCTTGAAAAAGAACAGAATAACAGCGATTTTCAGGGAACAAGGGAAGACAACCATAAAGCCTGACTGCCTGAGGGATTGGGCAGAATAGAGCCATATTTTTCTGGTTGCAGAGAGCCTATAAACAGACGTGCAAGTAGGGAAGATATCACTAAATTCTTTTCCTAGCAAGGAATATTAATAATTAAGACCCTGGGAAAGGAATGCATTCCTCGGGGGGAGGTCTATAAATGGCCGCTCTGGGAGTGTCTGTCTTACGTGGTTGAGAGAGATAAGGACTGAAATATACCCTGGTCTCCTGCTGTACCCTCTCAGGCTTACTAGGATTGGGAAACCCCACCCTAGTAAATTTGTGGTCAGACCAGTTCTCTGCTCTCAAATCCTGTTTTTTGTTTTATAAGATGTTTATCAAGACAATATGTGCACAGTCAAACATAGACCCTTATCAGTAGTTCTGAATTTGCCCTTGTCCTGTTTCCTCAGAAGCATGTCACCTTTGTTCTCCTTTTTGTCCTTTAAAGCATGTGATCTTGTGACTTACTCTCTGTTCTTGCACCCCTTCCCCTTTTGAAATCCTTAATAAAACTTGCTGGCTTTAAGGCTCAGGAGGGCATCACGGTCCTACCAATAAGTGATGTTACCCCGTGGAGGCCCAGCTGTGAAATTCCTCTCTTTGTATTCTTTCTCTTTATTTCTCAGCCAGCCAACACTTATGGAAAATAGAAAGAACCTACGTTGAAATATTGGGGGCAGGTTCCCCCGATACTGATGGTTTAAGTAACTATGAGTTGAGTCAGAAATCCAAGTTTTCCCCACTATCTCTGAAATAATAAGCCCAATAGATTCCCCCGTCTTAGCTGGAGTGCAGTGGCATGATCATTGCTCACTGAAACCTCAGCCTCCCCAGCTCATGTCTCCTGCCACCTCAGTCTCCTAAGCAGCTGAGACCACAGCTGTGTGTCATCATGCCTAGCTAACTTCACTTTTTGGTCTCACTATGTTTCCCAGGTTGGTTTTGAACTCTGGGGCTCAAACAATCCTCCTGCTCTGGCCTCTCAAAGTGCTGGGATTGCAGGCATGAGACACTGTGTTCAGCCTTACTACAAAATATCTATACCTCGTATTATGTACTACTATAAAACAGAGTACTATTTCTTCACCTTGAGGTTTTCATAATTAAAACTATGCTGTGATTTTCAGAGTCCCAGAGTAAAGCTGTAAGACAGACAATAATGCAGAGATATGTGTCTGACCTGATTGGTGCCTTTGACATTATTTTCAAATGTATGCTCAATTTGGGTTCAATTTGTCTCTTCCATACTCTTTTTTACATAATGGAGGAATCCATATACATTTTTCAGTTACCTATGCATTTTATTATATAGCAATTATTTTTGATGCAATTAGTTAATATTTTACAAAGTGAATAAGCTACGTGTATCAAATAGCCTCAGTTTTGCTTCGTTTTGGAAACGGCACAGAATAATAAAAATATCTAAATATTAGTCTTGGTTCTACAATTAACATTGTAGTTGATATTGGGCAATTTAGGTTCAGTGATAACCTATAAATTGACCTTGTTATATGTCTTCCATCCCTCATATATTGGAAGAGATAGTTATACTAATGGAGGGTATTTAGAATACACTGATTATTCCCTCTATCATGTTTCTTAGAACATCGAATATCCCAATATTTTGCTTTTACTTTGGCCATCATCATCACAAATCACTTAGTAATTTGTGATTGCTAACATACCAATTATCTGGTTTTTCTTTATTGTTAGGGGCTATTTCTATGAGAAATTTTAATAATCTCTTGAAATAGCATATCTCACTATGCATGCTCCTAGTAATATAGCAAAATGACACCTTTCAATTATATTAATCTTAATAAACTCATTCATTCATTCATTCATTCACTCATTTACTTTATTTATTTATTTATTTTTGCCATAAGCCAGGTATTATGTTAAGTTCAGTGAGAATTAAAAGAAAATTTGCATGATTCTTTGTGTAAAATAAATTGGGAATGTATTTGGATCAGCATCAGTGAGGGCAGAAAACATGACTCACCCACACACCCAAATGGTTAAGATCAAGAAACTCTGAAAAAAATGACTGCTTGGAAAGGTGTGGTGAGGATGCACAGACAAATGAGGGATGGTAAAAGCTGTTGATACTCATTGGCTGAATGAACAGGAAGAAGATACAAAGTTATCATAAATCATTGAGAACTGGAACCATCTAGAGGTGGGATTACATACCAGGAGTTGGCGATGAGAGGACCTAACTCACAGCTAGTGTTAGGATATTATGAAGAAGCATTAAAGGACTAGTCTTGTACTTTTACTTCTCCTTCTCATATATTGCTGTGGTTTGAGGAAAAGGCACCAAAGCAAAAGCAGTGTATAGAATGGTACTGTAAGTCATGCAGGCATACAATTTACTTCTGCGTTCTAAAACTATTTTGGCCAGTTTTATAAATATCATTTAGTGACAAAATTCTGCTGAGCACAGCCTGCTTTAGATTTAGTGATTTGGTTTAAATATCATTCTGTTCATGATAGGAAGATCAGATCACATACCTACATTTTGTTTCATATGCATTTAGTTTCTATCAAGTAGTGAGCTTGAAGCTGCCTCTCAATTGGACAATATTTTTTAGCAGAAGAGGCTCCACTTTGCTCTAAAATCCTAGTGATTCCCAAGTGTTTGTGTAATTAAGGCTTGGCAGATATGCCGTAAAGTGCACCACTGACTGCTTGCTACACACACCATAAGCAACACTGAGTATACTGGGTCATTATGGCCAACTGGCAGGGTTGTTTTTACCACAGTATGTATCTTCAGGAGAGCTTCTTTTTCTTCTGAGCACTTCTCAAATAGTCTCTCATGTTATTCAATAAAGTGATTAGAAATTCATCCTGAAGAACGTTTTTACATAGTTGGTGGGAATGTAAATTAGTTGAATCATTGTGGAAGACAAAGTGGCGATACCTCAAGAATCTAGAACCAGAAATACCATTTGACCCAGAAATCCCATTACTGGGTATATATCCAAAGGAATATAAATTATTCTACTATAAAGACACATGCACATGTATGTTTATTGCAGCACTATTTACAATAGCAAAGACTTTGAACCAACCCAAATGCCCATCAATGATAGACTGGATAAACAAAATTTGGCCCATATACACCATGGAATACTATGCAGCCATAAAAAGGAATGAGATCATGTCCTTCACAGGTACATGGATGAAACTGGAAGCCATCATCCTCAGCAAACTAACAAGGGAACAGAAAACCAAAGACCGCATGTTCTCATTCATAAGTGGGAGTTGAATATTGAGAACACATGGACACAGGCAGGGGACCAGCACATACCAAGACCTGTTGGTGGGTGAGGGTTGATGGGAGAGAACTTAGAGAATAGGTCAATAGGTGCGGCAAACCACCATGGCACACGTACACCTGTGTAACAAACCTGCACGTTCAGCACATGTATCCTCTTATTTTTAGAAGAAATAAAGAAAAAAAAATAAATGCCTTGCTTTTCTCATTAAAAAAAGAAATGTGACAAATATTACCTCCAATATCCAAAGAGGTATGCTAAGGATTGTGTAATTATTTTTCATGATGAGAGAATGAAGGTGCAGAAATTTGTATTTCCTATCACAAGGAATATTTCAACATTTCCTAGACAATTGAATTCCATGATACCACCCATGTGGCAGGCTATGAGTTTGCTGTTGGGGCTTATGTCTCTCCATATGGCATGTGTACTTCTTATAAAAGCATCTAGGGATATACAACTTATTACTCATCAGACGTAGTTAGCATAATTCTATCCATTTAAGGGACTTAAATAATTTTCTGGGATATCAAGCATTTGTGTTTGCTCTGGGATATGAGGAAGAGAGGAGAGGTGACACAATCTTGAGGCAAGATAGTGAAGACCTATTACTCTCATGGCCAGTTGAAGGTACACTTCCTTGGCTTATCTTTATTAATTATGATTGAGAATATGGTGGCTATATAATTTATTATCAGCTAAACAAGAACACTTAGAGAGTGAAAGGGAGTACCATTAATAATAACATCAAGACACTAGGCATAAAATGAGACTGTCCCAACTTAATTGTGTTGTAAGTTTATCCATAATTCTGACTTACAGGGCTTTGTACAGACCTTCCCTTCCATTCTGATCATTCTCTACAGTTCAGAATTATTTTGTTAAGATATTATCTGTTTGACCTCATTACATTTTGATATTAAAATAATATTTTTCCATTTTTAAGCTGTTTCACATCGTAAAAATCAGTTGAATTTGCCTTTAAAAATCAAATACCTATTTTTTACTGATAATTGACTGACCTACTTCCTTTTGCAATTGTAGCAGAAATGTGATAAATTCAAAACTGTATGTATCCAAAAATTCTCAAAATTCAAAAATACAAAAATTCTCATGTTAGTGATATGCAGATGTTTATACAATACTTCTGCTTCTTTTGCTAACCTCCCACTTTTATACTTCCTCGGTTCTTTTAGCTACCCTGCTGTGTCAATGTAATGCAGCATGTTGGTGGTATTACACGTGACCTCTGTGTATTTCCCAACTATTGCATAAACCGTTTCATTTAAATTCAGAGGAAAAGTGAATGCAATTTACTTTTGTGTAATAATAACGGATCATCTTGCTTCAGCTGGATTCCTGTGACAGAGCTTAATAAAACATTTGATGAAATTTTGATTAGGACACACAAAGCATGGTATTTGGAAAACATCAAGTGTGATTTGAGTTTTTATATAATTCTAACCCTAATGTCTCTTGTGCTGAATGAAATAATCAGATTAAATGTATGTACACTAATGATGTGTTTGTCATGAAAACAGAGCATACAATTCCTTCATCAATGTGACAGGAGAGGATGATTGATTTAATTCGCTGCTGATTTCTAAATATTTTTTGTAATGAAATGCTTCTGAGAGCTCTGATATTTTTGAAATGATTTTTTGGTCTAATTTGTGTGGTCCATGGATGACAAGTAAGGTTTTACCCTTGGTGCCTTTGTTTTCCTTTATTTTCAATTTGAGAAGTTTAAAAGACAAATAGATAATTGGATGTTCAGAGATGAAGCCAGTGCATTTTTTCTAAAGATTGCAACCTCATTGCTTATGTACCCTTTACAAAACTATATTTCTTCTGTTGCAAAGTTAGGAGTTTAGTTACAAAGACTATCCATGCCTTAGAATTTTAGGGTGTCTTTTTTTCCCTTTCAACCAAATTCAAAATGAAATGAGACTCTTTGTGTATGTATGTGAGTGCTTGTATGTGTATGATTCTGTGTGTAAGTGCAGAGTTGTGTATGAGAGTGAATGAGTATGAATATGTATGAGTTGTAGTGGTAAAGCATGGGGTCATATTAGCTTGACTGAGTGACAGTGATCAGCGGAACTAATAAGTGTTTAATGAACTCATGAAACTAGTGAGAAACATTGTATATATAGAATACCTTTGTTTCAAGGACACTCAGTAAGATTTTCTAGATCTTATGTAGGAAGTATATGCCACTGAATACTATTATAAAATTCAGTGTTTTCAAAGGAAAAGATAGCTATTCTATGAGGCTTTATAATTGGGTAAATTATAGATAGAGTTTAATAGTTATTTTGAAATTAAATTGCACTCATAAAGAATCAATGATAAGAGCAGAAAATAGAAGTTCATGGGATTATCAACTGAGTGACCAATTCTTTCCAGGATTAATTCCACAATGTATCAAAAATATTTTATGAAACACCTTTATTTCCTAGTGCTTTGTATTCTAATAACTCCCTTGAATATTAAAAATTTTATGTAAAAATTCATATAATTCATATAATTCAGTGTCATGAAGTAGGAAAGAAGTAACGAGATTTAAGTGAATCAAGATGTAAGATAAGTATAAATAAAGTAGTCCACAAATTAATGCCCAGCTCAATAAGAAACTCTTTATCAAAGAACATGGTATAATGAAGTATATTCTGTGCATTCTGGACAAAGTCTTCTGCAGGGACTAGATGTGGATGCTCAGATTGAAAAATCAGGAGTGAAAATGAATCATAGGTACACATGGAAATATTTACACAGTGATGGCAAGCAACATTAAGCTGCTACACATTTGATTCTGAAAATTTATTTTTAAATGAATATTTTTATTTTTGAATCAGCATTATTCATTTTACTACAAAGATTAATACATTTTTGCATGTAAGATAAGCTTTACTTTCTCTATTTCCCATTGAAATATACTATTATTTCAATTTTATTTAATAAATGGTAATTTTTTCAATACTATCATATACCAAGTTCTATATACCAACATATATATATATATATATATATATATATATATATATATATATATAATTTGTATTCTCTTGATTCTACTCTATTCTTTTTTCTTATTTTTCCTTATATATGACAGTAGATTGATAAAATTCTATGGCATATTTTGACATCTAGTAGAACAAGTTACATCTATTGGTTCTTTTTTCAAAAATGCGTAAGCAATTTGTTCATCTTTGCCTCTGTGACAGACACATACAAGGTGATCCCCTGATAAGTTATGACTTCATATAACCCCTTCCACTTGAATGAGAGTGGAACTTGAGTGAAGGTGAAAGTTGTGATTTGCTTTACCAAATAGAATATGGAAAATGTCATGGATGTCACTCCCATGATCACTCCTTGTGTATAAGACTCCATCTCAGTTGACCAGATCGAAAAACTTACTTGCTGGCTTTGAAGAGATAAGCTGCTGTGTTACATAAGGACCTGGGAGAGGGCCAGGTGGCAAGGCACTATGGGCATCCTTCAGGAGATAAGAGTGGTCCCTGACTAACACTCAGCAACAAAAATGCCATGGGGATAAATTTCACTTACAACATGAATGAGCTTGGAGTCCAAGTCTTCCTCAGGCAAGCCTCCAGATAAGAATGCAGCCCAGTAAATACTAACTTTGGCCTTGTAAGATACGAAGTAGAGAACTCAACCAAACTATGACTAAGTTATACCCAAATTTCTCAACTAAAGAAACTACGAAATAACAAATTTGTATTGGCTTAAGCCACTAAATTCGTTGTAATGGAAAATCGATACATTTTCAGGATAAATTTTAGAATAAAGTGTTACATACTAAAATGTCTTGTGGTATAAAAGAAACTCGGCTGGGCGCGGTGGCTCACGCCTGTAATCCCAGCACTTTGGGAGGCCCAGCTGGGTGGATCACGAGGTCAGGAGATCGAGACCATCCTGGCTAACACGGTGAAACCCCGTCTCTACTAAAAACACAAAAAATTAGCCGGGCGTGGTGACGAGCGCCTGTCGTCCCAGCTATACCGGAGGCGGAGGTAGGAGAGTGACATGAACCCAGGAGGCGGAGCTTGCAGTTAGCTGAGATCACGCCACTGGACTCCAGCGACAGAACGAGACTCCGTCTAAAAAAAAAGGAAACTCAATATATTAAGGAAACTTTTCAAGCAGAGTGTTAGAAAGATGAAACGTAAAGCCCCCTGTGTTTGAGTATCTGTGGAGAGGTGTGCTTGAGGTTTCATGCAGTTGGACACACCACAGTTTTCTGCTCCAGTAAAGAAACTTGCCCTCTGCTTTCCATTTTCATGGCCTTTTTTGTGAGAGTGTCTGTGGATATGGCGGCTGCTTAAATATTTAGAGGAGTCAAAACCTACCATGCAGCCAGAAAACAGTAGTGGTAGCATCTGGAGGGCGTGGACACCTAGACCTTGTCAATCCTCTCACTGGGTATGGGGTGAAGGAAAAGAGTCACTGCTGCTGCAAGCCCGGAGACAACCTCTTGACTCATTCAGAAAATAATTCTACTCATCTTCCCGTAATAAGAGATCATCAATCATAAGCCTTTCACCAGGGGAATGCATTAACCATCCTGCCTATATCTGGAATAAAAAAGAAAGGTTGTTAATTTTTCCATTTGTTTGCCTACCTCCGGAAGTTTGGGTTTCTTAATGTTCCAGAAATAATGTATTATACCTCCTAGGAGGGAATCTAACTTTCTCCTTTGCTCAGAGCATTAGACTCTGTAGGGATTCAGGGATTTGCCACTCTCGTGGCATTCTGGTGTTACTGGGAAATTTTGCAAGCGGAATCCTGCAGAAAAGCACCTGGGCCTGAACGCAGCCACATGCACTATGGGTCTGTGCTCCAGGAGTGGGACCCTGCCCTCTTTTTCTGCCATTCCACATGGCTTCATGAAAGTGACCTGGAGCAGGACGAAAAAATGTCTGAAATGTCATGGGAAGAATTGCAAACAGAATGCAAGATACAAGAGCTGATAACACCTGGAGAAAATGAGACCTCGTGAAGCACTTCGGAAGAAGAGAAACTCGGACACTCGGAACATGTCAGACAAAAAGAAGCATTGTTATTCAGCAAATGGTACTGCTGATTTCTCTAAAATTCCTTAAAAATGTTTTTATTGGGATTATACAAAATATGTAGATTATCTAGATGTTTAATATTGACATTGTTCCCACAATTATTAACCTGGCTATTAACACTGGAGTAGATCACATAAAATTGTCTACATAGGAACTAGAGTACACATTTGTAATCACTATGTTTTTTCTTTATCTATTTTGTCAAAATACATATATAGCATTTCTCACTCAATTTGCTGTTAGAATAGCATCTTTCACCTCTAATTCATCTGCCTCGCTGGGATAACTCTCTCATGGACCCTCTGTCTATACATGCTTATATTTTTGATAAAGTGGTCCCAAGCTTGACCTCTGCATTTAATTAAATTCTACTTGGATGTTTCCTTTTGATGCAATAAAAGGCAGAGATAGAAACTTCAGTTACTTTATGTAATTTGACGAAGTGTCTGCATCATTAAAACACACCCTATCCAGGAATACAAGATGTCTTTCCATGTATTAGGTTTCCTTTTATGTTTTTCAGTAAAGTTTGTAAAACTTTATATAGGTCTTGTACTTTTTTGTTAGCTTTCTCTAGGTACCCTATGGTTCTTGCTGGTATTGCAAATTAGTCATCTCTATCAATTTGATTTTACTATTGATTATTTTTGTTGTATGAGAGGACTCTTGTATTTGCATTTCACTCATTTGTTTAGTTGGTTGGTTGACTTTATGTTCAGCAACCTTTTATTTTTATCCCATTTATCTTATTAGGTCTGGATTTTTAAAAGGTGTTTTCTTACAGTAATGATACTGGCAAATTATAATTATTACATCTGCAGATAGACACCCTTGTTAAAAAAAAAAAAAGGCAAAATAATTTAGACTAGTTTTCCAGCTCCAAATAGAGAGCTCTTTTGAGAGTAAATGCTGTCTCTTAGTAAGATATGTGGGTTTAAAACCATTTCCATTTATCAAAATAGCTTCCAATCCAAGGAAAAGCCAGTTCTTGTTCAAAATGGACTTGCTGCGGCAAAAAAAAAAAAAAAAAAGATTCAGTGCCACAGTATTACTGGAGAACTCCACTCTGAGAGGGAATCTCAGTATGTCTGTGATTCAACTGTGCTATTCACCCATCAGAATGATTCTGTCATTCTCCCTACCACTGCAGGGGTTGCTGAAAACTCAAAGCTGAATCACTCTCTAGGATTCAACTTCTGCTGAGAGGAAAGGGATTACTTAAAAGTTATGCTCCCTCCCTAGGAAGAACCTTCATTTGAAAGCTGGTCAATGTTTAGGGTGGGACTTAGTTAATTAATATGCTGATCATCATCATGGTAAGACTGAGATTGTGTCAACTGCCCAGAGTATAGCTATGAACTCAGCCTGAGCCTACAGACTGGAAGACTGTAAAGCTTTAGTCCAAGAGTCCCCAACTTGCATACAATGGGCTTTTAGGAATACCATGAGTTGTTTTAAGTACATGTGACTACTTTGTGTTTTTGTTTTTGTATTTTTTTTTTTTTTTTTTTAGATTGGAGCAGTGCTGAGTCTTGTATCATGGACATGTACTACCATGTGCCAATGTACTTGCAGGTTGTCATGATTTTTAACAAACAATATCACATTTGAGTCTTTTCCTTTTTTTACCATTATGTATTTAATATTATGAGATGGTGACTAAAATGGCTTTAATGTTCCCCTCAATTTGAGCAAACTTCAAAGATTTTCTTCTGTCTCTAGACTCCTGATCTGTTTTTTTCTCTTAGATCATTTATGTTACCAAACATGCAATTATAAATTATTTCTCTACTCCTTTGAGATGTAGATTTTCTCCCAGCTTCTTGACAGATTCAAAGCCCGGAAATGTTTTTCTCAAGGACCTGGGAATCATTCCTTTGAAATGCAATTATGAAGAAAGATAGCACCCTTATCTTCCAGTCTCTGCAGGAGGGTAGGGACCTAAATTTCGTAAGTGCCAATTAGCAAATAGTCCCTCTAACAGTTCATTAGGTGGATTAATCACATCGACAAACCTCCCACACTACATAGCTTCCAGTACTTTGCAACAAATTCGCCACAGCATTTAAAAACTTGCCCCTGTTTCGTTTCAGAAGTTTATTTCAGTCTCTCTCTCTGTTATGGCAATAGTTTTAAGTACTCTTCCTTGACTATTTAACTCCATCTGGTACACTTTTACTTTGAGATATATGTGAATTATATCTCAATAAAACTATTAATAAAACATTTTTAAATACTATAAGAAAAGCAATTATAAATTATGTTTGATTTTTATGTAGAGATATATATATATTACCTCTGAAAAAGCCTTATGCTAAAATATTTTGAAACCTACCGCAACATTCTGTCAGTTGCTAACATTTATTGAAAACCTGCTTGAATTCTATACTAGATTAATTAAGAATACAGAAAAATACATAAATAAAATAAACATAAACATAATTATAAAAATAATATCATCAGTAAGTTATATCTGGAATACTATAACAGAACATAGAAATAGGAGAATACTGTAATTAAAAAAAATTAAATGCATGTAAAATATTGTAATACTAACAGCACCCACGAGCCAGAGGTCACAAAACTAGTAAATATGAGGATTAATGATAGAAAATTTTCTAAAGGAGGAAAGTTTTATTAATAATTTGAGAATTTCCAAGAACAGAATTTATAGGTTTTTTGTTCCCGTAAATGCTAACATCAAAATTCCCATCTTATTATTTTTCAAGCTGTTCTGGCTCGTTTCCACTCACTACCCTCCCACCTCATGACACCTAAGCAAATTACTTCTTTAATGGACTCTCAATCTTAGTCCCAATGCACAGTTTTCCTACCTAGACTGCCAACCCTTCTGGGTGACAACTCACTCAGAGTGAAGTAACTAATTTTATGTTATCTTCATGTTTTCGGAAGGCTAATCTGATTCATTAAGGCAAAAAAGTGAACAATTCAGGGATATTAGAGACTTCATAAGGTCAGAGGGAGCCTCACTCTATGTTAGAAACGTAGTGTTCTTATACCAAGACTTAAAAATTTTCTGGCAACACTAAAGTAGGCATAGGCTAAGTCAGTCCTAATCAAAATATGCATAATTAGCCAAAAAGAATGCTTTCTTACCTACAGCTCCAGCTCATAAAAAGTGCGCTGACCAAAATTTGATGATATTAGAAAGTATTCTTGAGGAAATGTAAACATCAATTATTATTATTATTTATTTATTTATTTGAGATGGAGTTTTGCTCTATTGCCAGGCTGGAGTGCAGTGGCACGATCTTGGCTCACTGAAATCTTCGCCTCCCAGATTCGAGCGATTCTCCTGCCTCAGCCTCCCAAGTAGCTGAGACTACAGGTATGCGTCACCATGCCCAGCTAATTTTTGTATTTTTAGTAGAGGCAGGGTTTCACCATGTTGGCCAGGATGGCCTTGATCTCTTGACCTTGTGATCCACCTGTCTTGGCCTCCCACAGTGCTGAGATTACAGGCATGAACCACCGTCCCCAGCCTAATTTTTAATTTTTTTTTTAGTAGAGATGGAGTTTCGCCATGATGGCCAGGTTAGTCTTGAACTCCTGACCTCAGGTGATCCACCTGCCTCGGCCTTCCAAAGTGCTGGGATTACAGGTGTGAGCCACAGTGCTTGACCTGTACTAATTAATATTCTTAGATGCAGAATGTAGAGTAAAACTTAGAATCATTTAGTTCAACACTTTTATGTGTAAAATGAAGACACTATGTAACCTTGAGCAAGTCAATTTTCCCCTTTAGCAGCAGTTTCATTATCTGTGAATAGAGGGATAATGCCTATTTTACATATCTTATTACAACCAAATATATGTGTTGGGTTAATTCTGATTAATATGATATCTCTGACTAGAACCATGGGGTCGAGGCACATGATTACAGCAGTGTTCCTTAATACCTTAAGCATGTGAGATGCTGCTTTGGGATATTGATATTGGTGTTCTCAGGCTTCCCAAATTTTTGTTTGTCTAACATAAAGAAAATTATAAAGTAGACTCAGCATTTATAAGTGATGATGATAAAATGGAAGATTAAAAAGTAGGAAGTATGTAGAATTAAAAGTTCTCCTACAATAAATATCTAAGTTCTAAAAGGACGAGATAATAAAAGGGCCCTGCATTTAAAAAAAAGGGTCTGTGGCAATATTGTTATAAGTGCAGACTCACCTAAGGCGGGCTTTAGGGGACTGGTCACATGCGTCTTCCGTCTTCCTTGTCATAGGGATTGTAGGGAGCTCAAGGGAAAATCAGAAAAAGAATGTATATATTTATTTTAGTCAGGGTTTTCTTTGCTGCACAGAAATTAGATCTTTTGAGAATTGCCAAAGCCCTTAACGAGTATCTTAATCAATGAGGAACAAAGACTACATTAAATGTATAATATCTATAAAAAATTTAAACAATAAGTTGCTCGATCCTTCATGATTAATTTGAATAAAATATCTTATACTCAGAAAAATAACCTTTAAAATGAAGACATGTATTTCCTTTCTAATTTTCTCACCTCTACCACTTCTCACCACCTAAATCTGCTTCAAAGTAGCATGCCTTATCAAAAGGTGTGAATAGTATATTAAGACAGATACAAACTTACAAGGGCAAGAAAGAGATACCATACAGCTTTCTTAAATCTTTGGGGATCACTAAGGGTTCCCAACTGTACTTGTACCTTCTCTGGTTTGAGGTTTTCATTTGTTTGTTTTTTGACAGAATATATAAGAAGCAGAATATCCACCACCTAATAAAAACCATTTTGTCTCAATTGTCTTTATGTCCTCCCTTTCTATTTAGGCCCAGATCCCTGGCTTTTTTGCTGGCAGAAAAAACAAACAAACAAACAAACAATATAAACAAAGCACTTTCCTCATTCTATCAATCGCATTTCAGTAATTAATTAATTTAAGTTGTGAATGTTTTGCAACTGTTATCAGTGCCATTGCCTTCACAATTATGAAATTAGGCAGCAGCCGTCAACTAATTATCTGAGCTTCAAAAGTTCCAAGTCATGATTCTAGTAGTTTGTTTTGGTTTCCTTTATTTAAAGAGCTCTTCCTGCTCCCATATTTAAGGCTTAAAATTAATTATTCACATCTGATAAAGGAAAGTAGGATAAACTCTCTGTATCATTGGATGTTGCTGTAGTTTGAAAGCCTCTTATTGCTTTTGAATGATTACAATTTTACACTTTGAAGCAAAAATAGGTTATAAGAGTGATTATAGCAGAATTTTATTCCATTAAAAAAAAATGTGAGCCTAATGCTGTTAAAACCAACAGGTTTGATACACACATGTAAGGCTATCTGGAGTATAATTTATAGAAAATATTTTGAGTGTGTTTTTGCAAAATATCTAAATGTCTTATGAACTTTGGAGGCTGGCACAATTCCCTTTTCCAATTTGTTTACTGTAAAATGATTAGAGATCCCACCAGAAAACCTTGTCCCTATCTTAGATTTTACACTGACAAACTCAATTGTAGAAAAGAGAAAGTAAGCTATTCTACTTTTCTGTGCATAATTATATGCACATACACGAGTACACACATACATGCTTTTATCATATGTTAAAAATTATCTCATAAGTACAGTCATCCCTCACTCTGCAGGGAGTTCATTCTAGGAGCTCCCATGAATACCACAAGTCTGAATGTGTGCAAGTCCCTTATATAAAATGTCAACATATTTGCATATAACTAATGCACACAATCCCATATACTTTAAATCATCTCTAGATTACATATAATGTCTAATACACTGTAAATGCTACCTAAATAGTCATTATACTATTATAGAGTTGTTATAACCATTGTCTTTAATTTGTATTTTTTAATGACTGTATTGTTATTTTTATCGTTTGTTTTGTTTCTGAATATTTTTAATTAGAGTTTGGTTGAATTTGTGAATGCAGAACTTGTGGATACAGAGAGCTGACAATATATTTTTTAAAAAGAGGTAAAAAGCATATTTATGGATATTTATGTTAAGATGGCTGGATTAAACAATAGAATAACACTTAAAAATACAATTCCAAGGCAATTTTATCCAATATTTACAAATAATATAGATATGATTTCTAACATAACATATAAACAATTTCAGACTAAAATTCTCTAGTTATTGTCAGTTTTGACTCCCAAATGAGTAAGTGTACAAACAAAACATTATAGATACTAAAGTATCCCTAACTTGAATAGGCTTTTAAAGGCTGAACGCAAATAATTTGCAATGCTTGAGATTAAAGTAAACTCAAAGATTGGATTCTGAATTCTACTAGGATATAGAGTGTTGTAAGAGATCATCACTCTTACCTTAATAATGAGAAGGTTGATTAAATTATAAAGAACGTAAGTATGTTTAAACCATAAGGCACCTGAAGAAGAAAACAAAAAAGCATAAATGGAAGAATAGTTACTGGTATTGACACATGTTTTCATTGCTCTTGGGTGTATGCCTAGGAATGGAATTTGTGAGTCATATCGAAAGTATATGTTTAATTTTTTAAGGATATTGTTCTATTATTTTTCTTTGACATGAAATAATGACATATATTTATGAGGTACAGAGTGATGTTTTGATACATATCAATCTGACTTAAATATGTAGAACACTATAATCAGCAACTGCAAAATATACCATGTTTCAAATAATCATAGAACAATTATCGAGACAGATCATATATATAGAGAGAGAGCCCTAAAACAAGTCTTAATAAATTTCAAAGTACTGAAATTCTGGAGAGTATATTGTCTGATGAAAATAGTATTAAAATAAAAATGAATAACAAAATTACGTTAGGAACAGTCCCTATTTGGAAATTAGGCAACAAAATTCTAAATAATCTATGGATTAAAATAGGATTCATGTGAGTAATAAAAAATCAAAAACACATACATTTTGTCCTGAATTAAAATTCAAGCACAATATACAAGATATATGGGATACAGATAGCACAATGCTTACAATGAAATTAATAGCTTTATATTTTGTGATGGGGTAGAATAATGACTGCTTGTAAATAGACATGTCCTAAACCCTGAGAACTTTACATGTCACTTTACATGGCAAAAGAGACTTTTGCAGATGTGATTTAGTCAAGATCTTGAGAGGAGAAAATCCTCCTGCACTGTTCCAGTGGCTGAATGTAATCATTAGGGTCTTCATAGGAGAGAGGCAAAGACAGAGTGAGAGGAGAAAATGTGACTATGGAAGCAGAGGTTGAAATAAACTCAGTGCTGGCTGTGGCTCACAAGTCCTGGAAAATGAGTGGCCTCTAATGGTCTGGAAAAGGAAAAGAAACAGATTTCCTCATAGAGCTTTCAGAAGGAAATGCAACCCTATAGGTATCTTGATTTTAGCACAGTGAAACACTGTGACCTTCAGTTTTTCCTATACTTTCCTCCAGAACTATAGGATAATAAATTGCTTTAAGTTACTCAATTAATGGCAATTTCTACAGGAGAGATAGGAGAAACTATTAGAGCCATGAATGAGGCAAAAACAATTATTTAATCTTCTATGTTAATACATTAGAAAAAGAACAAATTAAATTCAAATTAAACAAACAAAATAATAAATATAAGAATAGGAATTAGTCAGTTTGACCAACATGGTGAAACCCTCTCTCTACTAAAAATACAAAAATTAGCCGGGCGTGGTGGCACATGCCTGTAATCTCAGCTATTCAGGAGGCTGAGGCAGGAGAATCGCTTGAACCTGGGAGGCGGAAGTTGCAGAGAGCCAAGATGGCACAATTGCACGCCAGCCTGGGCGACAGAGTGAGACTCCAACTCAAAATAATAATAATAATAATTATATTTAAATGGAAAGACAATCTGGAAAAAAAGTAAAAACATTATTTTTTTAACAGAATAATAAAATTCCAGAAAGACCGATCAAGAGAAAAGAGAGAGAGAGAGAGAGAGAGAGAAACTACCAATATTCTGAAGGCAAGAGGGGGAAGGGAGAGTCACTACAGAGCCTATAGATATCAAAAATATAATAATAAGT
Organism: Macaca nemestrina; assembly: GCF_043159975.1. Classification (NCBI taxonomy): domain Eukaryota; kingdom Metazoa; phylum Chordata; class Mammalia; order Primates; family Cercopithecidae; genus Macaca; species Macaca nemestrina. The sequence continues at coordinate 79,905,705 of NC_092128.1, read as the reverse complement.
ATATGATAAGTATATGATAAACTACATTATGCTGATAAGTTGGAAAATGAACATGAGATGGACTACTTTGTAGAACACAAGTTTTCAAAACTCACATGACACAAAATAAAAATCTTTAGGGCCCCATATCTATTAAATTTAATTTGTAAAGAAAACCTCCAAGGCCCAAAATTGTATCGGTGAATTTTACAAAATATTTAGGAATAAAATAATAAAACTGATTAAACTTTTTTTTAAGAAAATAGAGGAGGATGAAACACTTTTTTTTGAGACGGAGTCTCGCTCTGTCGCCCAGGCTGGAGTGCAGTGGTCGGATCTCAGCTCACTGCAAGCTTCGCCTCCCGGGTTCACGCCATTCTCCTGCCTCAGCCTCCCGAGTAGCTGGGACTGTAGCGCCCGCCGCCTCACCCAGCTAGTTTTTTGTATTTTTTAGTAGAGACGGGGTTTCACCGTGTTAGCCAGGATGGTCTCGATCTCCTGACCTCGTGATCCGCCCGTCTCGGCCTCCCAAAGTGCTGGGATTACAGGCTTGAGCCACCGCGCCCGGCCGAGGATGAAACACTTTTAAATTTTTTAAATTAGGATTATTACAAGCCATCATAAACATAACTGAAAATAACATTAATTTAATGTTAGCAAAGTAAACTGAATGTAAAATGAATCATGACCAAGAAGTCATTAAATGTAAGTTTGCTTTAAATTGAAAATCAATCAATATCATCACATTAACAGAATAAGGAAAAAAATGCCACTATCTTATTAGATATAGAAAATACATTTGATAACATTTAATACCAATTTGTAAATTTTTTAAAAATCCAGAAAATTGAGGATGTAGGAGAATTTCTCAATACATTAAATTGTATTTATGAAATTATACAGGTAACCTCATACTTAATGGCGAAACACTGAATGCTCTTTCACTGTGATCAGGGTAAGGGAGGATGCTTACTTTCACCAGCTCTCTTGGCAGGGTAATAATTCATGCAAAAGAAATAAACTGTATGAATATTGAAGGAAGAAATAAAATCTTTGCTGTTCTCTGATTAAATGACTGTGTATGCAAAAAAATTCTACTGGTTTTACAAAAAAGTCCACTGAAATGTAAATGAAAATTTTGAAAATTTTACTATATATTGTCAATATGCAAAAATCCTTTCAATTTGTCCATACTAACAATGCTATGTGTAAATAAAATAAAATAATACCATTGACAATAGGATCAAATTCATCAAATAGCTAGGATATCCATTTAACAAAACATAAGGAAATTTTCTATGAAGATAACCACAAAACAGTTCTGAAATCAATTAAGGTCTCAAGAGAAGGATATGCCTCATGCACTGACTCAAAATCTTTAAGATTTGTCTATGGCAATCATACACAGTGTATACAAATATTGAATCACCATACCGTTTGCTCTAAATATATTCAGTCTACCAAATATATTTAAATTAAAATTCATTTCCGATTTGAAAACTCAGTAAAAATACCAGCAGGTGTGTGTGTGTGTGTGTGTGTGTGTGTGTGTGTGTGTGTGTGTGAATATTGGCCAGCTTCAAGGTGATTAAAATGTATATGGAAATTCAAAGGACATAGGACAGCCAAGACACTCCTGAGAAAGAACAAAGTAGGATTTACTAGGTTTCAAAACTTACTATAAATCTACAGTAATAAAGAGTTTGGTATTGCCCTAAGGGTTGACAAAGATCAATGCAACCGAATAGAGAATCCTGAAGCAGACTAGCCCATAACAGAACAAACAATGTTTGATCTATGTACTGAGACAATTTTGTAAGTAAAGACTTCTTAACAAAGGGCTCTGAAAACCTGGATATGCATATGGAATAAAGAGACTCTTAATTCACATATCACTTTTTTTGTAAAAATTAATTCATAATGAATTATGGCCCTAATGTAAATGCTAAAATTATAAAAACTTCAGTATAAAATATAGAAACAATATTTTTATGATTGTGAAGTAGACAAGTATTTTTTGACAAGGGATAAAAAACACTAGCAATAAAATTAAAACATAATAATAGTTTTGAACTTCTTTAAAATTAAGCATTTCTGTTCATTAAAATATACCACTGTGAAAATTACATATTGATGTATCATATCATATGTACATATACATATAGAGAAAAATACCATAGAATTATCTCTAGACATATATCAAAGGAGTCACATCCAGAGCATATATATATCTCCTACAAATCAATAATGAAAATAAAATAACATTTAATATTAATGGACATAACATTTGTATAGAAACTTCAAGATGATGCAGAAAAAGACAAGTAATCACAGCAAAATTTGATGTCTTTAGTACTCAAAAAAGTTCAAGTTAAGGTGAGACAGAAAGAAAATTTTACACTCACTAGAATAGCTAAAATAATGAGAAAAAAATAAAAGTGAAAGTATTAAATATTAGTGAAGATGTGGAACAACTGAATTCATTATAACTTATGGGTGGTAGTGTAAAATGGTAAAACCACTGTGAAAACCTGATAGTTTATTATAAAGCAAAATGTGAACCTGCTATATGCCTCTGCAAGCCATATCATAGACACTGTATTTATCTACAAATTAGAATCAAAACAAATATTTGTCCATCGATAGGAGAATGTCATATTCATACAATGAAGTTCAATTCAGCAATAAAAGGTATAAACTACTAAAACAAAATAACACTGATTAATATCAAAAACATTATGTTGAATAAAAGAAAGCAAACAAAAGGAAAACACACTATTTGTATATAAAATAAAGTACAGTAATGGACAAAATTAAGCTACGAATACATAAACCCAAGAGTGGCTGCTTCCTAAAGTACAGCATTGACTAGAAAACACCAGAATATTTTCCTGGTGTAATAGAAATAGTATATATTTTGTTTGGGAGTGGTGGTAACTCAGATGTGTAAAAGGTCATAATTCATCAAACTGAACACACTAGATTTTTGCTTTCTATTGCATATTAATTGTTCTTCAATGAGCAATGATACACATTATGAAGTGAAATGAAATAAGAAGGAAACAGATTACATCTGGTTTCAAGTCCAAAGATTCGTTGGTCAAATTGCAACAACTTTCTGGACGTTAGTTTTCTTATCATAAAACAGGGACGATAGTGCCAAAATTACTGTATTGCTGTGAGGACTACATAAGTAACATAACGAAGTGCCAGGCACATAGCAGATTCCCTACAAATTTAGTTATTCACCGTCCACTTTTAATCTCATATCTCTCAGTGAGTGTAAAGTACATCCTAGAAGAACATACCCTTAATAAAAATAGTTTGTAACAGCAGTACATTATGAAAATGATAATTTTTTTCTTCTCTAGTTCACCTGGAATTACTGAGAAAGTGCATTAACCAGGTGTTACTGAGCCCAGCTATTTGCTTCCTCACTCTTCGTCATCCTTTTCTGCCTCTGCTTCTCTTCCCATTTCTCCTCCCCAACCTCCTTATTTTCCCTCTCATTCCACTAAGTCACTTAATATTTTAAACTAACACTTTTATAAATAAGTGTATATATAAATAAATTCAGTTGTGATCAGGTATCACAGATAATGCTGCCAATAATAGAATAAGTAGAATTTGAACTAAGAAGAGAAATAAAGGAATTTTCACCTAAAGAAAACAAAATTTATTTAAATCAAATAAGTAAATAGCTTATATCCTAAAATATTTGTTAAATTCCTGGATGATTTTATTTGACTATCCTCTCTATCCTAAACATAGAAAGAACATAGGGAGAAAAGTTATTGAAAAGCAGAGAACAATCTCATTTCTGCTCATCATATATACATATACATATACATATATATATATATATTTTTTTTTTTTTTTAAAGAAGTCTAGCTCTGTCACCCAGGCTGGAGTGCAGTGGCATGATCTCGGCTCACTGCAACGTTTCCCTCCCAGGTTCAAGTGATTCTCCTGCCTCGCCCTCCTGAGTATCTGGGATTATAGGCACTTGCCACCACACCCAGCTAATTTTTCTATTTTTAGTAGAGACGGCATTTCACCATGTTGGCCAGGCTGGTCTCGAACTTCTGACCCCGTGATCCACCCACCTCAGCCTCCCAAAGTGCTGAGATTACAGGCGTGAGCCACCTGATGGACCTGCTCATCGTATCTTTAAAGGAAAGAAAAGGTTGATTTTTTCAGAGTAAATAAAACCAGTCATCTTAATTTTGATACCTGCAAAGTTAAAGCACATTCTAAAACAGTCAATTTGCAATAATCTCGATGAACACAATGCACTGAGTTTGAATTTATAAAAATTTAGTCATATGAGACAAATTTTGTCTTTAGTTGAGTAAGCAGCCACAGGAATAAGTAACTGGCCAGTTACTGCCTCTGAGGTACTCATTGATACTTATGGGTTAAACATATTTGAAGAATAAGTAATACACACATGAATGTCTTATTTGTAAAGAAGCTCAAAGTATCTGTTTATGGCCGGTGGCAATAAATTGGACATTTACTCTCTCCATTATCTTCAGTTTCTTCATAGAGATTAATTGCTTGTGATATTTGAAAGAAGAAAGAACATATGATATATAGGACAGAGTCTTTGAAATAGTCTATTTTACTCTATAGTAACAGATCTTAGCATGTTTACATAAGTGCATATCTGACTAAAGTACATGAATGTGGTCATTCCTAGCAAGTTGGTGTAAGGTGTGTAATAATGGTGATGGGCATATTAACTGATGTCTCAAAATGTTTACTTTTCAGTCATTATCAGTGCCTCTCATTGTCATACAGTAATTTTTTAAATAACTTTATGCTTAAAATGTTAGGGATTGTGAATAATAGCAGATGTGCAATGGCTTGAGATTGGCAGTGGACACAGAGTAAAAAAATTGCTGATCCTTATAGAACTTGCATACTCATGATCAGAGATAGGGGTTGAAAAAACAGCCATTGCTTGGGATGGAAATAAGGGAAGTGATGTTATTGGGGAAAGAGAAGTTTCAGTTACAGAGGCAGAAGTTCAATATGCAAGTGGCCTAATATGACACCTAAAAGACATTGATTCCAGAGACTACCAGACACTGCTAAGAGGAAGAACGATAGGTTGGTGATTGTTCTAAAAAGGAGCAAAATCACCAGACTGGGATATCAATAAAAGTACAAGAGTATTACTCTTGTAAAAAGTACAAGAAAATCAATTGCTTCATCAGTTTTACCTAACCATTTTAAGAAAATCTAAATCAAAAATTATCTTACTATGGGTTGTCTCCTATACTTCAATTTCTGTTAATGCCTGAATCACCCAGTGTGCTTATAAGAATGACAGGTTTTCTGGCCCTACCTCAATTTTACTGTTTCAAACATCTGAAAAAGAGGCATTTTGAAAACAAATTTCATAGTTAATTCCTATTAAACCAATACATAAAGACTAGAATTAGTCTGAGGTGGTGGGTAACAGGTTTCTAAATATAAAGGCATGGGGCAGCTGGGCATAAAAAATATAGCCAGGTTTAGGAAGGTGACATTACTTTGAATGCTAGTATATTTTTGCCCTCTAGCACACACCCAGATATAGTAAACTGTGATTTCATTAATAGTGGAGAGGTTCCCACAAGTCAATCATACTACTGGGAATGTTTAACATAGTTTAAGTAACTATTGGATCTTCCACAGCAAACCAACAAAATAATCAGTCTAAAATTAACCTTGCTTATGAAAATTGGAGCCTATAATTGCATTGTGAAGAAACCATCTTACATGATAATACATTAACCAAGTATATATGAATGTTTTTCCTCATCAGATGTAGTGGTATTTTAATCCTTATGTTTAGCATGTAGAGCAGAAAACAGTGTTGGTGGTATACATGCAACTATTCTAATTATATGTTTCTCCTTATTAGGGTATAGGATAGATTTATTACAAACCATACGAAACCAAAACAACAACCCAAATTTTCATAACATTCGCCCATCAAGAAATACACTCATATAGACATCTGTTTATACACATCATGATTCTCCATATCTTACAGGATCCTAGGTGCTTCTAAAATTATATGCTGAATTACAGGTGAAAGAACAGCTGTCACCAAAAGAAAAATAATGGGCTTACACATTTATAGAACAGAATCTGACATGAACTTTTCTGAAGAATTGAAAATGTCCAGTAGACTTTTTAATTAAAAATTTTTGCTTGTCTTTGCACTTCTATGTTCCAAAAAGAACAAATAAAGTTAAGAACTGAAATTCTGTAATCCACTCTCGGCAAGATTTACAACCAGTTTTGAAAACCCTGGAGGCTCACATACTTCAGCCAAACAAGCATACTAAAACTTTGAAGACTGTTCTCAGCTTTCAGACCTAGTTTTTAGAAATTGGAGCATTGATGGATCTAAGTAATCATCACATATGGATATCATTTATCTCTTATAATCTAAGTTTAAGCAAGCTATCACAAAGATAATTGTGTGTTCTGATCAGATGTTGGCATCAATTCAACCCAGACATCAACACAGACACAGACATCAATTTCAGGTAAGCAATTCAAGAACCACAGCTTGTGGGTAGAAAAATGAGTCTAGGGAATTAAGAGAAAACATGAAATTGTTTTCTCTGCACGAGAGAAAACAATTTTCTTGCATGTCCATGCAGTCCTTCTTCTAAGGTGCCATTTGTCCCTCTATTTGGACTATTTCTACTTGCAGGCCTACCAACTCAAAAGGAAAGAACATTGGAAATACCACTTATCCTCTAACATTAGAACAGTCCCATATTGTGCTGCGTTTTTTCTTTGATAGAGCAGAGATTCAAAACCATCTCAACTTGTCTCCAGATCATATTAACCAGTTTTCACACTGCCTCTGAGGCAGACATTGATATTTATGGGTTAAGCAAATTTGAAGAATAAGTAATACATACATGAAGGTCTTATTTGTAAAGAAGCTCAAAGTATCTGTTTCTGGCAGGTGACAATAAATTGGACATTTACTCTCTCCGTTATCCTCAGTTTCTTCATAGACATAAATTGCTTGTGGTATTTGAAAGAAGAAAGGACATATATAGGACAGAGTCATTGAAATACTCTATTTTACATTATAGTAACAAGTTACTTAAATTAATCGTCTCTTTGTCAAGGTAATTCTACTTCCAAAAGCCTATATGGAGAAACAAGATAAACACAGGAAAACTTCTATTTGTATGTTCATTATATTCTTTAAATTTACAATTGCAAACAAGGAAAATAACTGATAGTTGTGGCCGGGCGCGGTGGCTCACGCCTGTAATCCCAGCACTTTGGGAGGCCGAGGCGGGCGGATCACAAGGTCAGGAGATCGAGACCACGGTGAAACCCCGTCTCTACTAAAAATACAAAAAATTAGCCGGGCGCGGTTGTGGGCGCCTGTAGTCCCAGCTACTCGGGAGGCTGAGGCAGGAGAATGGCGTGAACCCGGGAGGCGGAGATTGCAGTGAGCCGAGATCGCGCCACTGCACTCCAGCCTGGGCGACAGAGCGAGACTCCATCTCAAAAAAATAATAATAAAAATAAAAATAACTGATAGTTGTCCAAAATCAATGCCATGATTAAAAAGGAAAAGAAAAACAACTGAAAACAATCCAAAGGTCCAAATAACTTAATTATCTCCATACATGAAATAAACCTCATGGGAATATTGTTGCCATAAGAGTTATATTTTTAATAATTGCAAAATGGGGAAATTATTTTATCCATATAAACACATATTTCTGTCTTCTAGACAGAAAAATGTATAATGGTGTTAACTGTTGCCACAATTTGAGATCAAAACATTCTCCTGAGTTACTTCTTAAATTCATAATCGCTCCATGGATAAACTATAGTTTTCCCTAAGTAGCTTGATATTTTGCAGAACTAAAAAATGACAATCTTTCAGCCTTTTTTATGGATTAAAATGTTGGTAGAGAATCAATGATTTTGTATTTAAAAAAATATTGCAACACCTAGCAATGCCTTAAAGATGGTAATCAGGTTAGCAATCAGAATCTATCTATTTAAGAAGACAAAACGAAGTTTACAATTTTAGATACAATTTACTTAATGAATAAAAATGTGCATCTTTAGACTTTCCACTTATTCAAAATTTTGTTTGTGGGTTGGCTATTTTGGAATTTATAATTAAGGAACACTCAACACTTAAAAGAAACAAATAATACAAATAAATAAATGCTAGATACATGAATAAATAAATGGCAAAACGACTTGAACAGGCACTTAACCAAATAAGATAGACGGATGGTAAATAAGCACATGGAAATATGTCAAACATCTTTAGCCTTAGAGAAACACAAATTAAAACCACAATGAGATATGACTATATATCTATTGCAATGTTAAAAAATAAACAATATTACAATACCAATGTCACGTGTTGACAAGAATGCAAAGCAACCAAAACTCTCATATATTGCTAATGGGAATAAAAAATAGTACAGCAAACACTGAAAATATTCAGGTATTTTCTTACAAAGTTAAAGAGTCACTTATCAGAAGAAATAGCAATGACGCTCCTAGATGTTTACTCTGAAAAGTTCCAGACTTATGTTCACATAACATCCCGTAGGTACTTGAAGGCTTATAGTCCTTAGATATGTTGCTTAGAGAAAGAACACAGTTTTTTTTTTGTTTTGTTTTTTGCTTTTTGTTTTTTGTTTTTGTTTTTGTTATACTTTAAGTTCTAGGGTACAAGTGCACAACGTGCAGGTTTGTTACATATGTATACATGTGCCATGTTGGTGTGCTGCACCCATTAACTCGTCATTTACATTAGGTATATCTCCCAATGTTATCCCTCCCCGCTCCCCACAATAGGACCCGGTGTGTGATGATCCCTTTCCTGTGTCCAAGTGATCTCATTGATCAATTCCCACCTATGAGTGAGAACATGCGGTATTTGGTTTTCTGTTCTTGTGATAGTTTGCTGAGAATGATGGTTTCCAGGTGCATCCACGTCCCTACAAAGGACACGAACTCATCCTTTTAAAAATTACATGATATATGAATATAGAGAAAGCAAAACAATAGCAACAGAGAACAGATCAGTGGTTACTGGGAGCTAGAGGATGGAGGAAACCTGTGACTTCAAGGGAACAGCACAAGTGAACTATGGAAGTGATAAAATTATTCTGTATTCTATTTCTGGTTGTGGTTATATGAATCTACGCATGTGCTAAAACCTGTAGAACTTTATATCCTGCAAAAAACCTCAATGCACATTATTATAATCATACGCATAAATTTATTTTTTATTTTTAAATTGACAAAAAATCAGACAAATTTTTAGTATGCAATACGTTTTGATACACGTAAATACATTGTGGAAAGAGCTAAATTAAGATAATTAACTTCAAAATGTATTTTTTTTACAATAAATTTGTATTTTGGTCTAACACCCAGACTTTTAAGCTTTTTAAAAAGGAGACTAAAGAAAAAGAGTTTAAAAACAAAAATTTACAAAAGTAATAGAGATCCAGAAGTAATATATGAAAAACAAAAATCATTTTGATGAACCTTCATAAAGTTCTTTATTAAAGGAAATATAAATGCTCCAATTGGAGAATATCAGTAATTAACTGTATAATGAGAGAATATTTATGCTTTTTAAAAACTCAATTATATTATATTATGTTATATAGATATATATTTAAAATGCGTAGATATATTACATTAGTTTTTAATTTAAAAATGCTCAGTTACTACATGGAATTTTAAAATATTCTCACTTTGCTACTTGACATTTGAAAATATAATTATATATTATTTTAATAGAGTTTTTAAATTGATGCATATTAGATTTCACCTGAGATCTTATATAATATAAAATAATAATTATATATTATAATTATATAATAATAATATAAAATAATAGTTATATATTATTTTAATAGAGTTTTTAAATTGATGCATATTGTTTCTGCACCCTGAGATCTTCCTAATGAAAACGTGTGTGCTATGTTATTCCCAGGGTAATTTTATTTTGGTGCTTAGTATTATGAAGATTTTTAATACTAGGCTATAACTATGTTTATATGTTATAAAATTCTAGCAGCCTTTTATTATGCATGTCCTGAATTTAACATATTTAAATGTCCTTATTTCTCAAGGACAAAAATTATATATGATGATATATTTTTAAGAATATAAAAAATTCATTAGAGTACCAGCCATTTTAGGATATCATTGCATTGACACTCTGCAATTGTGAACTATATGCTTGTATATAAATAAAATACTGTCTCAGAAATTCTGGGATTAAATTCTCCATAGATTGACTTTAATAAGTTTTATACTTATAATAAGTTGTACATAGGAAATTAATATTTTTCTTTTCTCTTTGTAATTATCTTTTGATTTTCATTGGAAATTTTTCTTATTTGCTGTATTCATTTATAAAACAGTTGCTTTTCTTAAATGGCCACCTTTATCAACTTCAGAAGTAAAAGTAGATAACAAACATCCCTGCCTTAATTGAGGTTATAGTTAATGGTGATGGCAATGGTTTGGTGGAGGCAGATAGCATTAACAAGACAGTCAGATATTAAAAATAAGATTTATGACAGAAATGTACAATTTATGTGCTGTGAGAGCTTATAAAAGGAGAATTTGATCTAGTCTGGAATGTAAAGGAAACCCTCCCTAAGTAAATTACATTTGCACTAAGATCCATTGGTTGAGGAGGAATTATTTAGGTAAAATTAGGGGGACACAAACACTCTTGATAAAGGAAAAAATCCATTTGAAGTCCCTGAGTCAACAGACATGGTGAGTTGTTTTTGTTTTCTTTTGTTTATTTATTCATTTATTTTATTTTCAACTTTATTTTACATACAGGTGGTATGCGTGCATATATGCTACATGGGTTATTCGTGATAGTGAGAAAACCATTCTTTCTCCCTTTACACTCTAGTAGTCCACAGTGTCTATTATTCCCACCTTTATATCCATATGTGCTCAATGTTCAGGTCCTACTTATAATTGAGAAAACGTAGTTGATTTTCTCTCCCTGCATTAATTTGCTTAAGATTATGACCTCCAACTACATCCATGTTGCTGCAAAGGACAAGATTTCATTCTTTTAATGACTGCTTAGCAATCCATGGTGTATATGTAGCACATTTTAAAAAAATTAAATCCACCATTGATGGGCACCTGGGCTGATTTATGTCTTTGCTATTGTGAATAGAGCAGTGGTAAATATATAAGTGTAGGTGTCCTTTGGGTGGAATGATTTATTTTCTTTTCAGTGTATACCCAAGAAAGAGATTGCTGGGTCAAATGGTAGCTTTGTTTTGAGGTCTTTGAGAAATCAACAGACTGCTTCCAACAATGGCTGGACTAATTCGCATTTCCGCCAATAATGTATAAGCATACCCTTTCCTCTGTAGCCTTGTCAGCATCTGTTGTTTTTTGACTCTTTAATAATGCCATTTTCACCAGTGTGAGAATTCTCACCATTATGGTTTTGATATGCATTTCTCTGATGATTATTGATGTTGAGCATTTTTTCATGTTTGTTGACCACTTGTATGTCTTCTTTTGAGAAGTGTCTATTCATGTTCTTTGCCTATTTATTAATGGAGTTGTTTGTGTTTTGCTTGCTGACTTGTTTAAGTTCTCTATAGATTCTGGATATTAGACCTTTGTTGAAAGTATAGTTTGCAAATATATTTTTCCATTCTGTAGGTTGTCTGTCTGTTCTGTTGATAGTTTATTTTGCTGTACAAATGCTCTTTAGTTTAATTAGGTCCCACTTGTTTATTTTTTGTTTTGTTGCAATTACATTTGGGGATTTAGCCAATACTTATTTTCCAAGGCTGGTGCTGAGAAGAGTATTTCCTGGGTTGTCTTCCAGGATTTTTATAGTGTGAGATATTACACTTAAATCTTTAATCCATGTTGAGTTAATTTTTGTATATGGCAATAGATAGGGGTCCAGCTTTAATCTTTCGCATATGGCTAGCCAATTATTCCATCATCATTTATTGAATAGGGAGTTCCTTCCCCAGTCTTGTTTTGAGTAGCCTTGTCAAAGATCAGATGGTTGTGTGTGGCTTTTTTATTTCTGAGTTTTCGGTTCTGTTCTGTTGGTCTATGTGTCTGTTTTTGTACTAGTACCAAGCAGTTTTAGTTATTGTAGCTTTATAGTATAAAGTCAAGTAGTGTCATGCCTCTAATTTTGTTCTTTTTGGTTAATATTGCTTTGGTTAGTGAGGCTGTTTTTTTGGTTCCATATGAATTTTAGAATAGTTTTGTCTAATTCTGTGAAGAATAACATTAGTGGTTTGATGAATAGCAATGAATCTGTAACATTCTTTGGACCATATGGCCATTTTTATGATACTGATTCTTCTGATTCGTGAGACAGAATGTGTTTTCATTTGTTTGTGGCATCTCTGGTTTATTTGAGCAGTGTTTCATAGCTCTCCTTGTAGAGATCTTTCACTTCTTTGGTTAGCTGTACACCTAGGTATTTCATATTTGTGTGGCTCTTGTAAGTGGAATTGTGTTCTTGAATCACTGTCAGCCTGAACATTGTTGGCGTATAGAAATGCCTCTGAGTTTTGTATATTGATTTTGTCCCCTGAAACTTTACTAAAGTAGTTTATCAATTCTAAGAGCCTTTTGTCAGAGTCGGGATTTTCTAGATAAAGAATTATATTGTCAGCCATGAAAAATAATTTGACTTCTTTTTTACCTATTTAGACACTTCATTTCTTTCTCTTGCCCAATTGCTCTGACTGGGACTTGAATAGGAGTGGTGAGAGTGGGCATCCTTATCTTGTTCCAGGTCTCAAGGGAAATGGTTCAAACTTTTGCCCATTCAGTATGTTATTGGCTGTGGGTTTGTCATAGTTGGCTCTTATTATTTTGAGGTATGTTCTTTTGATGCCTAGTCTGTTGATGGCTTTTATCATGAAGTGATGTTGGATAATATGGAAAGCTTTTTTTTGCATCTATTGAGAGGATCATATAGTTCCTGCTTTTGATTCTATTCATGTGGTGAATCACATTTATTGATTGTCAATGTTGACTTAGCCTTGCATTCCAGGAATAAAGCCTTCTTGATCATGGTGTATTAACTTTTTGATGTGATGCTGGATTTGATTTGCTAATATTTTGTTGAGGATTTCTGCATCTATTCTCATGAGGGATATTGGCCTAATTTTTTTTTTCATTATGTCTTTGCCAGATTTTGGTATCAGGCTGATGCTAGCTACATAGAATGAGTTAGGAAGGAGCCCCTCCTCCTCAATTGTTTTGGAAAAATTCCAGTAGGATTGGCATCAGTTCTTTGTACATCTGGCAGAATTAAGCTGTTTATCCATCTGGTCAAGAGCTTTTATTCATTTTGGTTAGTAGGTTTTTGTTAATTACTGATTCAATTTCAGAAATTGATACTGGTCTCTTTAGGATTTCAAACTCTTCCTGATTCAATATTAGGAGACTGTATGCTTGCAGGAATTTATCTATTTCCTCTAAATTTTCTAATTTGTGTGCATAGTGTTGTTCATATAGTCTCTCAGAATATTTTTTATAACTGTTAAATCACTTGTAATATCACCTTTGTTATTTCTAACTGTGCTTATTTAGATCTTCCCTTTATTTGTCTTTATTAATTTAGCTAGAAGCCTATCAATTTTATTTTTTTGAAGAAACAACTGTTGGTTTCATTGACATTTTATATGGATGTTTGCATCTCAATTTCATTAAGTTCTTTTCTAATTTCAGTTATTTATTTTCTTCTGTTAGCTTTGGAGTTGATTTCTTCTTTTTTTTTCTAGCTCCTGTCGATGAAAATTTAGATTGTTAATTTGAGATCTTTCTTAACTTCTTGAGAATGAATTTAGAGATATAAACTTTCCTCTTAATACTGCTTTGGCTGCATTCCAGAGATTTTGGTAAGTTGTGTCCCTATTTTTATTAGTTCCAAAGAATAATTTTATTTCTACCTTAATTTTGATATTCACCTAGAAATTATTATATTGTTAATGAGTATGTTAATTTCCTTGTATTTTTGTAGTTTTGTAAGATTGTCTTGGTATTAATTTCTATTTTTGCTACACAGTGGTCTAAGAGTGTTCTTGATATGATGGCAATTTTTAAAAATTTATTGAGGCTTGCTTTATGGCTGAGACTGTCTATTTAAGAATATGTTCCATGTGCAGATGAGAATAATGTATACTCTGTGGCTGCAGGGTGGAGTGCTCTGTAGATATCTATTAGGTCCAATTAGTCAAGTGTAAAATTTAAGTCCAGATATTCTTAGATATTGCCTTGATGATTCATATGTCAGTGGGGTATTATATATATAATATAAAACTTGTAATATATTATACACATATTAATTCCAAATTAATAAATATATATAAATATATATTATATATATATAATAGTTAAGGCTTCTTGTTAGATTGTACCCTTTATCATTATTTAATGCCCTTCATTGTCCTTCTTAATTTTTATTGGTTTAAAGTCTGTGAATGGCAACTCCTGTACTTTCATATTTTCCATTTGCATGGTAGATCTTGCTTCTCTCGTTTACTTTGAGCCTGTGGGTATTATTTCATGTGAGATGAGTCTTTTCAAGAAAACAGATGGTGGGATCTTGTCTTTCTATCCAGTCTGCCACTCTGTCTTTTAAGTGGGGCATTTCGCCTGTTAACATTCAAGGTTGGTATTGGTATATGTGATTTTGATCTTGTCATGTTGTTAGCTGGTTGTTATACAGACTTGATTTTGTGGATGCTTTATAGTGTCTGTGGGTTATGTGCTTAAGTGTATTTTTGTGGTACCAGGTGCTGTTCTTTTGAATCCATGTTTAGTACTTTCTTAAAGACCTTTTGTAAAGCTGGTCAGGTTGAAAGGTATTCCCTCAGCATTTGCTTGTCTGAGAAAGATTTTACTTCTCTTTCATTTATAAAGTTTTATTTGGGAGCATGTCAAATTATTTGTTTGAATTTATTTTCTTTAATGACACTGAAAATATTCCCCTGATCTCTTCTGGCTTGTAAGGTTTCTGCTGAGATGTCTGTCTGCTGCTAGCCTGATGAAGTTCCCTCTGGAGGTGACCAACCCCTTTTCTCTACCTGCTAAGTTTTTTTTTTCTTTTGCATTGCCCTTGTGAACCTGATGACTATTTGGCTTAGAAACAGTTTTCTTGTATAGTATCTGACTGGGATTCTATGTATATCTTGGATTTACATGTCAATCTCTCTAGCAAGAGGTTAGCAAAGTTTTTGTGGACTGCCTTCTTAAATATATTTTCCAAGTTGCTTATTCTCTCTTTCTCTCTAAAGAATGCCAATGAGTCATAGATTTGATCCCTTTACATAATTCTATGTTTCTTATGAGTTTTGTTCATTTAAAAAAAAAAACCTTTTTTCTTTATTTTCACTTGAATTGATTCAAAGAGCCTGTCTTTGAGCTCTAAGATTCTTTCTTCATCTTGGTTTACTCTGCCGTTAATATTCCCTATTGTGTTTGACATTCTTGTAGTAATTTTTTTTCCACGCAAGAAGCTTATTTAGTTTGGGTCTTTCTTAAAATGGGTATTTTGTCTTTAATCTCTTGAATAATTTTATTAGATTGCTTGGCTTCCTTGAATCGAGTTTCAACTTTCTTCTAGGTCTTGATGAGCTTCTTTGCCATCCAAATATTGAATTTCATGTCTGTCATTCAGACAATTCAGACTGGTTAAGAACCATTGTTGGGGAGCTAGTGGACTCATGGAGATAAGGGGACACTCTGGCTTTTTGATTTGCCAGAGTTTTTGTGCTGATTCTCATTTGCGAGGGCTATTATTCCTTTATTTGTGGTGTTATTTGAGTACTGTTAATTGGTTTCATTTCTGGAAGTTTTCATAGGGTTACATAGTTTTTTTGTAATCTTGCTCTTGGTTTCACATAGGGGAGAATTAGTAAAGGGACTTTTGGTGTTGCAGTTTGGATTATGTTCCAGTGGATGGCGTTTAAGAGCAGTAGGCAGTAAATTAGCTGTTAGATACAGTGTTCCTTTGTGTACCCTTGTGTTTGTAGCTGTCTTCTGTGGTGTGAGGCAGAGAGAGCTGATCCCCTCACCAGGTCAGCCTGTGGGCCTTTAAGGAACCATCTCTGATCACTGGCACTGCACTATGATTTTTGTTGTTGTTGCTGTTGCCATTTCTTTCAGGTGGGGAGGAGGTCTGGTGGGGAAATAGTCCATACTCTCAATGGACCAGCTTTGTGGAGCTAGGCAGGACTAGGTCTCACACCAGCCCATGAACCTGTGTGACTCAGCCCTCTAAGATTTCCGACAGCGTGGGTTCCTCCTCCATTCAAGTGGTGAGCACAGCACTTAAGAGCATCAAGCTGCAGCCCTGGGGCACAAGGACTTGCTTGCAACTCCCTCTTCTGGAAGCTTGGGGTTGGGTTCTGAGTTTGGTGGAACTGCCCTGAGGTGGATCAAAACACCCAGGCTGGACAGCAGGGGCTGCACTGTGTACATGCTCTTGCAAGGCGGCCAGTTATGGGCCCTGGGAGGGGCTGGCAGGCAGGTAGGCCTGCAGGATAGTGTGTCCCAGTCCCTTGGTGAAGCCGGCCAGAGTCTCTCAGAGAGAGATGAGCAGTCCTGGGGACTGGGCATGTAAGACAGGGCTCTCTGGGAGTTAACCCCGTGCTCAAAGGTCTCCAGCTCTGCAGCTGCTGCAGCTCTGCCTCGGTCTAATCTCCAGGGAGATCCTCCTGCCCCCTCACACATTCATGGGGGTGTGGGGTCCCCTCCAGCTAGGATACCAAAGCCCTGTGGTGCCAGTCAGCAGTCCCCGAGTCCCTTCACTCATCCCTTCCCCAGCTCCTTTAGGTGTCTAGGAACCAACCTTGGCATTCAGGCACCCCAGATGAGGCTCCCAGCTTCTGCCCTCTTCAGTATCAGTGACTGCATCTTTTCTCCATCCACATTTGGCATTTTCTCTCCAAAGGTCTCTTAAAATTATCTGGGTGTAGTTGAAATCGTGGTCTCTCTCTATGGAGCGGCACATCATAGCTGCATCTAGTAAGCCATCTTTAACAGTGCTGGTTTGAAACAAATGAAGTCAGGCAAGGAGGAAAGAGTATATACAATGAGACAGAAAAGAAGAACAGGAGGCAGATCAGGCTAAGTCTTAATCTTATTTATATGCTGAACTTTACTCTTAGCAATGTGAGTCTTTAGAGTTGTTAGGCAAGGAGTGAAATCACAAGGAAAAGTACTAGGAAGGGGCCACTGAGATAGTCTGCATTAAGGGGTAATGGTGGCATGAACCAGAAGTGACAACCTATTTGAAGAAAAGTGGCTTGATCTAAGTGATATTTAAGAGAAATATTTGGAAATTTGGAGATTGATTGTATATGTGAGTGAGAGGGGTGTTTTTGTCATGTAGGACTCATTTGTGTTTAGCCTATATCACTGAGAGGAAAGTAATGCTATTAAATAAGCTAAGGATCAATGGAAGACATGCAAAGTTGAAGGATAAGAGCATCAGTTTGGATTTTCATGTGGAATTCAGGTTATATCAGTACCGTTTAAGTAGTTGTGTGAAATAGACAGCTGAATACATAGGGATCTGGAACTTAGAGACAAGGTCAGGTATAGAAGGCTAGGATAGTGTGTCAAAGAAAAAAATAAACCAGAAATTCATAAGGAGATTTTTATTCAAAAGAATTATTGCAAAAGAGGGACTAGACTATTCCAGTAGGGGGATGGGATCTATTGAAATAGAAAGAAAGCTCTAGTCTCAGAATTCTGCAGATGTCTAAAAATAACACCAAAAAATGTTGCTTTTTGTTTAAATAACAAAATGGTGTGTATGTGGTAGAGGAGGAGTAAACAATAGGAGAAAACTGAGCAGAACGTGGGCAGCAAGCTGACTGCAGGATCAGCATCTCTTGCCAGGAAATATGTCACACTGTGGTCTCCGTCTATTCTGTAGGATTCATTCAACCCTTCTTCCAAGTTACTGATGCTCTTTTCAGCTGTGTTGAATCTACTGTTTAATGAATCTTTTGAGAATTAGGTTTTAATAATTTAGTTTACATTTCTACAAGTCTTTATTTTTCTCAAATCTATCTCATTTATGATGGTTTCGTGTTGCTTGCTTATTTTAAAATCTTCTATTTCTTCAAATATTTCTACATAATTATTGTAGATAATGTATCTATTTTTCAAAGTCTGAAATATGTTTGACTATGAGTCTCATTTTCTTCTTGCTGAAACTTCTTTTAATTTTTTTTCTTGTGTGTTTTCTATAGCCATGAATCAATATTTAATCACACATCTGGTTATTTCTCCATCCAAGCAAAATACACAACCAGACATTGCCCACTGGGAGGATATCTTTTCATCTCAGAGATGTCCCAGAGAGGGACTATAGTTCTACAGTTGTTCACTTTTGGGTCATGCCTGCATGTTGTGTAGAACCCTCTATAAAGCAGGCCCAAGTCTTCCCTTTCTCTGTTAATTAATTGTAGTGAATTTCCTATGAGGTCATAGGTGCCAGCTGGGAGAAAGGCAGTGTATTAGAAATGCGGACCATGGGCATTTGGGCCACTTTTTAAATGTAACTTACTTGTGCCTTTGGGACCTGCTTGGGCCCAATCATGACCATTTCCATTTGATGATGGAGTGTTACTTTGTATGCCCAACTTTACGGCTTCATGGTTCAGGTAACTCCCAGTTCATGATGAGCAGCTTGGTTCTCATGGTCAAGCATTCAGTTTCCACTAAGGCTCAGTAACAGGCCAATAGCTGCCTATCAAAAAAAGAATAGTTGGCTTAGTGTGGTGGCTCACTCCTGTAATCCCAACACTGTGGGAGGCCAAGGCAGGCAGATCACCTGAGATCAAGAGTTTGAGACCAACCTGGCAAACATGATGAAACCCCATCTGTGCTAAAATAAGCCAGGCATGGTGGTGCATGCTTGTAGTTCCAGCTACTGGAGAGGCTGAGGCAGGAGAATTGCTTGAACGCAGGAAGCGGAGGTTGGAGTGAACCGAGATCACACCATTGCACTCCAGCCCAGGCAACAGAGTGAGACTCTATCTCAAAAAAAAAAAAAAAAAAAAAAAAAGGAACAATTATCTCCTGATGATGGTAGTCGCTGCTCCAAATTGATAAAGACCTGTATTGATATTCACCTATAAGGACCTGTCAAGGATTCCAAACAGCATCCCTATCTGGCACCACATTTCAAGCATTATTGGGTCTGATGGATCATATGACCCAAGTGGCCGAGCATCTTGCACAGCATCCTGATCATGCTGAAAATGCTTCTCTTGTCTGGGGCCCCACTCAAAACTAACAGCTTTTTAGGTCACTTGGTAAATGGGTCAGAGTAACACACGCAATTGAGGAATGTGTTACTGACAAAATTCAAAGAGACCTACCAGGTATTCTGTCTGCTTCTTTATCGGAGGGGCCAGATGCAACAGAGTATTCTTCACATTAGAAGTTCTTGGATTATTATTTATTCAGCACTTGAGCTGGAAATTTGAATCCCTGAGCTTCTCCTTTTCTTCCATTACTTTCTCCAGTGGCATTAAGATCCACCAACCAGTGTCATCATATTTTTCAGTTTTCTAAAAAATATTTGAAATGCATACAGAGTTACTTAATTCTTTTATTCATATGAGTAATTGAGTGGGAGTAGTCAAAGTAGATGTTTTGCTTATGTCTATTATCAGTTCATGCCATGAACTATCAGTGATTTCCTTACTACTGGAAATACAATAGAATCAATAGCATCTTTACATTTCATCGGATTAGAGAGCCAATAATAGAAATGCCATTACTGCCTATTCAGAACACTCATTCATAAAATTCTGTTACTCTAGCACCACTCTTGGTGTTAAAATCTGCATTTGCCAGGGTTCCCAAGAGAAAAAGAACCCAATAAAATTATAATTAAAATTATTAGTAATAATTATTATTTTTATCATTACATCAGTTACTTATTTTTATAATAAACCACCATATACATAGTGTGTATGTACATACATATACACATCTCTCTATATAAATTCTATATCTATTTGCATATATTTATATATTAATATATAATTATATAATATATGCCTATTACATATTAATATATAATATGCAATAACTAATTATATATTAATATATAATTATTCACATACATTTATATATTAATATTATATAACAAATGTTATTAATATGTTATATAAATAATATGTTTCCATATGTTAATATTATTACTCTATTGTTTATGTAAATAAATATATATGTAAATAAATGCATGTATATTTATAAACCTATTTCCATTTATACATATTCCTATCTATATATATATTATAAACCTATAGGTTTACATAATTATGGAGGCTGATTCGTCCCACAATCTGTCATCTGAAATCTGTAGAACCAGGAAAGCCAGTGGCATAATTCAGTCCAAATTCTAAGGCTTCAGAACCAAGGACCTGATGGTATAAGTCCCAGTCTGAGTCTGAAGGTCTGAGAACCAGGAGCACTGATGTTCAAGGGCAGGAGAACATGAATGTCCTAGCTAAAACAGACTGAATTCTCTCATCTTCCACCATTTTTTTTCTTCAGGCCCTCAATGGTTGGATACTGCCTGTCCTCACTGGTGAGGGCGATCTTTTTCACTCAGTCTTTCAATCCAAATGCTAATCTCTTCTAGAAAGGTTATTAATCTGGGCATCCCTTAGCTCAGTCAAGTTTACACATAAAATCAACCATCATAGAGTCTAATTGTCTAAATTTTGTGTTTGTGATCATCTTTGATGTCTCTATGTGATAAAATTTCTCTCTGGCCCCTTGAACTTTTACTGATAGAGTGAATCTCTGATTTATCATCATTCCAAAGTTTCACACAGATGAAACATTCCAATGCCCTCAGTGAAATTCAGGGTGTTATTAGACAGCAGAAACAGAAGCAGGTTGGTAAAATGGACAAATACATAGCACAAATGCCCTATATTATCTGATTTCTAATCTGTAAATTTCATTTGCTTTCCTTTCCCTCTAAATCATTAAACACGATTTTTTTCTAGTCTTAGAGCTTTGCATTTGATGGTATTCAACTTGTAATGTTCTCTCAAAATATTGCATTATGTTCACTTAAAATTCTCAAGTACTGTGCTCTAGTAGACTTTCTGCAGATAAATATTTCCTCACCTTCCAATCTAAAAGTGTTTTCACTTTCGTGATGCCCCGCTGATTTACTTCATAGTTCCAATCAATATTGGTAATGTATTTATTTACTTATTTCTAAATAAGGTTTATTCTCAACCCACTAGACTAGTATTTAAAGTCTGTAAAACTAGGGAATTTTTATATATTGATTGCTGACTGGTAGAGTATTCACACATATAATGTAATCAGTAGGTTTTGTTAAATGATCATATTGAAAATTCCCTATTAGATTTTATGTTCCTGAAGTTTTTTTTGTCATGGTAGGCTTCAGTGTTCTCTTATGGATGCCCTTTTACATAAACCTGAATGAATCATCAAGCTGTTGAGCCCATGCTCATCCCAAGTACCACCCTCTTTATTTCCCTCTCTTTGTCATTGAATATCCATGGTCTTGTGTTCCCAGGAGACTACCACATGTCTCTGAGCCTCACTATACAAAGAAAAAAGAAAAAGAGGAAGGGATGTTGAGAGAGAGAGAATCAGAGAGAAAGAGAGACACCCAGAGAGAGAGAGAGAGAGAGAGAGAGAGAGACCTATGAATCCATTAGCTATTTTCCTAAACATTCAGCAGGTTTTGCCTAAAGAAGAATTCTGTATTCCAGGGCAAATTCTGGTTAGCTTTTAAAATGCCATTTTGGAAATTCTTTTTAGTTATATTTTGGCTGAAATTTTATAAAAGATGGCACTTACACATTAGCAATTTTAAAATGTGAATTGGATAAACTCTACAGTCTGTAAGTACAATACACACTCATCTGAGAAAACTTTTTGGTATAAAATAGATTACAAGTTTTCCATAGCAGAAACATAGATGGCTATTAAATGTTTGATATATTTATATGCACATAAGACTGATACTAAATATTCTATTTATGATATGCTTTCCTTTCCCAAACATAAAATAAACATTCTCCATGTTGTTTTATACCTTTAAAAACTTTTTTTTCATAAAATATTAAAATTTATTTAAGTTTCCTCTTACTGAATATTTAGGTTTTTTTCTTTTTGTTTGTGTGTTCAGTACATGTTTTGCATCAGTTTTATTTTGTTCATATCTGTGTAGGTTTATAGGATAAATTCTTGGTAGAAGGATTGAATTACTAGGTGAAAAGCCTATCAGTTTTCATGGATATTGACAAGTATTTTTCCAGAGCAAATGTCCCCCATCAGAAATATAACAAAGTACTAGACTTCTCCTATGCACCAACACTCTACATAACAA
This sequence comes from Macaca nemestrina, assembly GCF_043159975.1. NCBI lineage: Eukaryota > Metazoa > Chordata > Mammalia > Primates > Cercopithecidae > Macaca > Macaca nemestrina. Next base: position 79,883,270 of record NC_092128.1, on the reverse strand, counting down.
ACTTTTGTTTTTCTTGTGCAATATATTAAGTGAAAAATATTAGAACAAATATTCCTTTTTCCTAGTCCCGTATGCCTCAAAATCTAAGATCAAACCTCTGGCTGATTCAATTCCTGGTGAGGGCCTCCTTCCTAGCTTTTAGGCAGCCATCTTTTTGCTGCTTCCTCACCTGTGGGCTGAGGAGGAGAGCAAGCTCTCTACTCCCTTCTTAAAAGGGCGCTAATCCCAGTATGAAGATCCCACCATCATGAGTCATCTAAACCTAACTCTCCAAATCCCCATCTCCAAATACCATCACGTTGAGGGGTAGGGCTTTAACATATGAATTTTCAGGGAGCACTTTCAATGCATAACACGGTCCGAATCACAAGGATTGTGGTAGCAATCTTCATCTCCATGTGATCAAGGATTTCTTAACAAGAGGCAAAGAGAGTTAATCCGGTCCCAGTTGTAGAAGAGTAGCCCATTAGTCATCCTGGTATTTTAGTATGGAGCTATAATAACTCTGCCTACATGAAATCTTTGTTATATCTGAAATGCAGCTGCCTCTAATTTCTTCTGCTTATTCTTGTGGCTTAAAGTTTCAGCTGCTTTACATTCTTCTTAGCGTCCAGCACTGATTCCATGACCTCATTTTTAGCCCATGGAGGAGGAACGGTTCTGTTGACGACTCTCTCATTCCCTCTCAAGGATTAGAGTGAAACATGAAATGAAGGGACACTGACTAATTTTTTGTGTTCAAGTCTCTTTCTTCACTCATTTTTGGTAAAAAAGTGTATTTATGAGTTTAATGTCCTTCTCCTTTACTCCTAATCTCTCTTGATCATCTTGCTTTAAGAGAAAAAAGACACTTGCAAACTCATCTTCTGTAGTACACATTTATGGTAGGCTATTTATTTTTAACTTTCTGCCATGAAGCAATTCCATCTTCCTAAATACTAGTCTATTTTCCTGAGAGTGTTACTGGGAATTCTGTGTTGAGATGAATCCTTTAATCAAGGAGATCAACAGAACTGGAGTTCTGGACCAGCAATCTCAGTTATTGTGATAGTAAGCAAAGAATTGCAAACACCAACATGCAAGCTTAAAGCAAAGTTTATTGAAACACAGTAATACACTCTCAGAGGGAGAGTGGGCTGATTTCCGTGAAGTGAAATCAGCACCTCTTTACAAAACTCAAGATGCCTTTATGGGGTTTGTGGGAAGGAGTTGAAATTTGGGCTGTGTCTGAGGGACAGGATGATATTGTTTGATTGGCAGTTTGTGGTTATGTAACCAAAATAAATTGCATATGTTCCTACCCATAATTCACACAGAAAAGCCCAGTTTGGTGGGGAAAGGAAACCACATGTAAATTTTATTATAATGATAGCATAATGAGTGTAGGGTTAACTTGATACAGTTTTACGTTACTGGGCATGTACCACTTTAGGGGATTTTCACCTGTGCCCTGGTTTTTCCTTATCCAGGATGTGCTGGCCACAGACTTTACCACAAATTCCATCCATTAGGGTGGAGTTAAGGCTATTCGGGGGCTGAATTCAGATGAGCCAGGGATTGTCTTACTGATAGCCATTTTGCTCTCCTGTTTTGCCCCCTTCTAGCTGCTAATGTCTATCTAACTACCTAACAGGAACATAATTCACTACCATGCAACTTTTGAAAACTCTTGAAATAGTTGGGCAATTTTAGTATCATATACCATTCCATCTTGAAATGGGCAGTGAGTAGGGGCAAATTTACTTGCAATAAGAATAACATTCAATTAAATACATCCAAGAAAAAGTGTAGCAATATGCAAACATGGCTAAAAAGTAATGAGTTGGACCCACAGGTTATGCATAAATTCCGCCTTTTTAATTTGTACTGGAATAACTTGTTTGGGAAATTTAATAATAGAACATTTATTTGAATATGTTAAGTTTAAGTGATTAATATAGGCAAAGTTAGGAATTTACTGAAGACATTTTTAGTCAACATGGAAAGGTATATGAGAACATTTGTGTTCATTGCAGGTCAATTCCTTATCTAAAGTTCTCATCAAAGTAAAATTTTTGTGGTTAGGCAGCATTTTATTTTGCTATTGATTTGAGAATTGGGTGAAGATATTCCAAAGACTAGTTTCTATGTACCATGTTCAAATTACTTAAGTCATATTCAAACAGAAGGTTTTATTAGAGAAATCTCATGCATGTATCACCAAAAGGACCTTTGATAACAATAATGAGAAAGCTAGCTATATAAGGACTATATAACTAAACAGCTAAAGAAGTTTAAAGTAATGAAGCATCCACAAAAATAGATATTCTGAAATAAACCTAGTGTTACAGCTATTCTTCGAAATGAAAATCTAAGGAAGGTAAATTATATCTAAATATCACATTATAAGTTTTGTATAAATAAATAGGCATGTTATGAAAGCCTAGATAAGTGAAATTTTAGATATTGTTTGTAATTATTACAATCAAGTAGACATTTATTCAATAACCCACTTTCTAGTTTTGTAAACTGAAAGATACCATATAAATATTTATAATTTTTTCAATTTTCTGTTTCAGTAGAAACACTTCCATAGAATGTGCCTTTGCATTCATTATTTCTAAACTGTGAACAAAATGTTTTAACTTTTGTACTTATTTTTAATCTAAGAAAAGTGATAAAATTGACCTACCCAAATTAAATGTAAACTCTGAGTGTGTTTGGTAGCCGTATTTAATTGAATACAACCTAGATATTGAGTACTTTTCATACATTTTCTCTGCTTTTTATTTTGCTCATTTACAAATGAAGAAACCGAAACTCAAAGTTATATGTGTGAGCCATAGCATACAAAGGAAAAAAGAATCAAGATTCAAATGGAAATCAGATTCTATTCAATTCTGCTTCCAGAATGGAACTTCCAAGACTTTTAAGAGAATTGAATGAATGCTTAATAGATATTTGTTTTCTTACATATTTTACATGGGTTAGTAGTAAAATACATACAAATGTAAGTATCTAAATATGGAAAATTACTTGATTAAACAATTTAACTTTTATTATTTAATTATATGATCACTAACCAAAGGTATAAATTGAAGAAATTCATATTTATATTCCAAACATTTCAAGATTGTTATTATAGACAATAGTCAGATTTGTCATATATGAGATCAGAATCTGAGTTTAGTTTAATCATGGAAATTAGAAGCATTAGCCTAAACTATATATTAGAAATCTTATCATTTTAAAAGATATACTGGTGAACACTGGTTTATATTTTAAGGTCTCTAATTTCAGTGTAATTTGAATTTCCTCTTGTGTTATTTAGTCATATAATAGTTGATGATAATAAACTGTTTATTTTGTATGGATCATAATTTCTATTTCTGTTTTATATATGGAATGATTAAGAAAGGGTCATACTTTAGTATCTGGTGATAAAGTGATCATAACTCAAAAGGCTCTGCTTCATACACTTATATTCTACTGGTTACAGCCAAGAAATGTGCATATGTGTGTGCTCAAAGTGGAACAAGTAACAAATACGTATTGTTCAGGTGATACAACTGAAAATATAGTGAGAAGAAATAACCAGATGTATGTGTGACCATGTACTGTTAAAATAACATCAAGAACCTGAAGGAATTGAAGAAGCAAGCATGTCAATATGTGGAAAAAGTGTGTTGTCTTCATAAGAAACAAGTGCAAACATCTTACATTGGAATGGTTCTTGGCATATTTAGAGTATAGCAAAAAGTTTCCTGCAGGTGGGGTTAAGCAATTGGAGTAGGGTAAGAGTGGAGGGGAGAAGTAGGAAAGGAGGATAGAAATAAAAGGCAGTCAGATTATCAACTAATAGGGCAAAGACCTTGGATTTTACTCCTAGTGAAATGGAAAGCTATTGGAGAGTTTTCAGTAGAACTCTCATAATGGACACTTGGGTTGTTTCCATATTTTAGCTATTTGGTGAATAACGCTACAATAAGCATAGAAGTGCTGATATCTCTTTGAAATTCTGATTCAAATTCTTTTGGATATATATCCAGAGGTGGGATTGCTATATCCTATGGTCATTCTGCCTTTTAAATATTTTTTTAGAATGTCCGTACCCTTTTTCCATTGCTGCTCCACTATTTTATATTACCACCAACAGCAATCAAGGGTTCTAATTTCTCCATATCCTAACCAACATTTTCTTTTTAAATAATAGTCATCCTAACAAGTGTGAAGTGATATCTCACTGTAATTTTTATTTGTATTTCCCTGATAATTAATGATGTTGAACACCTATTGATATAGCTGTTGGTCATTTGTATGTCTTCTTTGGAAAAATATCCATTCAAAGCACAGGCAACAAAATCAAAACTAGATAGTGAGCCCACATCAATCCAAAAAGCCTCTGCATGGCAAAGGAAACAATAAACATTATGAAAAGAAAATCTATGAAATGAGAGAATATATTTGCACACCATATATCTGATAAAGGGTTAATTTCCAAAGATAAAAGGAACCCATAGAACTCAATAGCACAGAAACAAATAACCTGATTTTAAAAACAAAGAACTTGAAAAAACATTTCTCAGTTTCTTAATCTATAAATAGGAAAAAGTAATATTATCAAACCATCATTAAAATTTAATGTAAAGTGTGTTTTTATATAGGAAAATATTTTATTTTTGTTCTCTTGAAAACAGCAAGTTTTGATGATCTGATTAGACTAATACTTGGTAAGATTATGTAGTGAAAAATTATTTGTAACACCCTCCCTTTCCAATGTCTTTTTCTTTTTCTATGCTTCCTCACATGAGTGAAATCACACATTCTTTGGTGCTCCCCTTAAGCCTGCCTTTCTACTGCAATCTCTTTCTTCTGAATCCTACTCCCTTCTTCCCAATGAAGGGAAATATTGACCATATAGAGGATTTACCATTCACATCGAAGGGTGTGTTGTGATATTACTTATAGTATTCTTTTTATTTTAGAAGTAGAATAGTATACATTGAATTTAAAATCAAAGGCTAAATTTCTAATTATAGATTTTCAAAATGATTTAATACCTCATGGAAAGAACGTCTTAGATACTAGGTCAGGTGAGCTACATTTCTAAGTGATCTAAAGGGTTTTGCTAAAAATATATTTTCCCTGGCTGTATTCCCATCTGTGCAAATATGTGTTTTTCTCTATCAGGCAGTAACACCAGCCTGTATTTTCTGGAGATTAGTTTGGATGAAGAGAAAAGTGCATTCTTACCCTCAAATCACACTCAGTTGTGGCTGGCTGTTTTTATCGAATCTTATAGTCAGAGTTCATTTGAACCATCTGGGTTTCATCAGGGTTACCATTAATCTAATCACAATCTGTGTAGTTCCCAAGAGGAATAGCTAATATTTAAGTCTTCCCCAGTAAGGTTATCTGTGTTTATTCTGCCTAAATTGCATCCTTGCTTGGCAGTAAGAGGGTCAGTGTAAAACATCAAAGGGCATTGAACCTAACCTGAATTTATACCTCTACAATATCATAACTTGGTCATAGCTTACTAACATTTGTGTATATCTTGGTGGAAAAATGAGTCACAAATAATTCTTAATTTGGAAAGACTGAGAAAGTTCTCCCATAAAACAATTTGCCAACAATATTGTTGTCTAGTAAGGATGCAGTAATGTAAGAATGACTAATAACTGATAATTCACAAGTTACTAACTTCTCTGTCTTTAATATGAGAATGACTACACATACTTTGTAAGGTTATTGTGAAGATCAATTTGTTAAATGGATATACTATTCTGAATACAATGCCTATTTTGAACATTACATATACATTTTTAGTCAGCACCAAGCCCATTTCCCTCAAACCATATGCTATCGTAACAAGCTAACCAGATCATAACTTCTCCAATTTAAATGTTTTTGAGTCTTTTATTCTATACTATAGTCATTGCAATCATTATAATCTTACACCTTTGGAGCTAACCTGAAAATAGTCGGCTTTAAATATCTATTTGTGTGAATTAAGTAAGGTAACCTTTGTCTTGGGTGCAGTTAAACATGTCTCAGAATCATTCATGAAGTAAATATTGACACAATAATCATAAGAAAGGCAAGAAGTAATTCCTATGCTTTTCCTTATCTTCACAACAGTAGCAAAAAACTTATACAGGTTTTTATTACATGGATGAAATTTAAAAAAAGAGAAAGAAACACTGGATAGTTGACCTTCAACAGAAATAACTTCAGGAAGTCACAAACAGTAGATACATTTATCCCAATATAATAAAACTATATAATCTGTATACAAATAGATACATACACATCTGGGAAGTAAATGATATAGTAGAGAAGAAAGAAAGAAAAAGAGAAATGCAAAAATGATAGGTAATGACAAAAGAGGCTCTTTGGAAACTGAATAGATTTTTTCAGGCTTTTATGTGGTGCTTTAGAGTATCTGAAAGCCACACCTTCCTATGTATTTGCCTGTCTATAAACCTGTAGTGAACTCTAATAATTTTATTTTTCCTCAGTATCCATTTTGAATGTAAGTTGAACTTTTTTATGCAAGAAACAGGACTTAGTCATCCTTGACACAGTTTTTGGCTCTCCATCTCCTCCCAGTTCCTCAAGATGGTAGATCCAGATGTCTGCATTATACAACCACCTCCTGGTGACCATTTCCCTACAGGAAGCTTGATACAACCTACTTGAGTCCCCCACCAAGCCCCACATCCTATCAAATATGCTATAGTGACCATTTCTCGGTGACATCATGATTCCTTGGAACTTGTGCCTGCTTGCTATTAACTTACCAAATAGAACTCCATGCGGGGAAACCTGCTTGGGTAACACACAGGACCCCATCAAAGACACTGGGCCTCAGGTCCCTCTCTCCTTCTCCCCATTCTTGCTCCTCACCTTCTGGTTGAGCATGCATGTTCTGAATGGCTTCCCCCTTCCCCATGGCCCTGTAAGGTGTGCTGCCCTCTTTCTGGGAACTGTAATAAAAAATGCTTCTTCAGAGAGTAGAATAATGGATACAGAGGCAGGGTTTTTGGGGGGAATGTGGAGATGATGGACAAAGGGTACAAAAATCTCAGTTAAACAGAAGGAATAAGTTAGTTTTCATTGAGATCTATTGCACAGGGGGTAAATACAGTTAATAATAGTGTATTGTACATTTCTGTATTACTAAGAGTAAATTTCAAATGTTCTCAAAACAAAAATAATAAATATTTGAGATCATAAAAAAATAAATATTTGAGGTTGATTGAATTATTTCACATTGTTCTTAGAAATCATATCATTTTGCACCCCATAAACATACATGATTATAAATTGTCAATTAACAATACAATTTTTTAAAAGGAAGTATTATAGAAAAGATGCTTCTCTAATTTCATGTGTTTTGGTGTGCTTCTTCCTCTGTGTCTCATTTGATTGACATGCTTAAATCTAACTGTCTCCCCAATCAGGGCTCTCCCAGAGAGTAGCTGTCTGAGTAGAATAAACTAGACATGGGTCAGACAAGAGCCACAAGGGTATCTGCCAGTATAAATAAGTTCCTGTGAGAGGGAAACCTGATTACAGGTCAGACACGTAGGCACTAGAACATCAACCTGGATAAGGAAGTATCCTATGAGAGGCACACTGTAAACATCCACGATCATCTCTCCTGGAGCCCTGGCAGGGCAGAGCTGGAATATATAGCCACTCTCCAGAGAGACCTCAAGACTAAGCATTTGGAAAACGATATATTTTCTACTGGAGATAAAACTAGAACAAAAATGTGGCAAGCTTGAAAGTATTTTGAGTATATTATTTGCCATTTAGCACACCCTGTTCTTATATTGCTAGTAAAGTTTATAATGCAGTTTCTTAATATAGAATGTTAGTAGAGAATGATAGGTAGGAAATGAAACCAGGCATTCACGTAAAGTTCTTTCTTGAAAGAGTTATTCTTTTGCAACTTCATTGTTATGTTGGAAGAATCAGGATTTGTCTCTGCTGAAAGAGATTCTTTAGTAATGTTATTTACCTACAGCCTTTCCCTTTCAAGCCATTTCTGGTTTTGACCTTAGTCTGAGCCAGCAATTTGGATCAGCTCCACTTAAAATGAGATCTGTTTACACTTCCCTGTTTTAATCAGCCTTAGAGTGAAATTGGAATGGAATGCATAATCATTTGATGATGCCAATGTTTGCCAGTCTGTCTCACCAGCTTGAGTCCGTGGAAGAGATGATTTTGAAGTAAAAAGGTTACTCCATTTACTAAGCAAACAGAGGGAGGTAAGTAGTATTTTCCCACAAATGTATAAGTGGGTTCTTCCTTCATATACTGGAGAGAATCACTGACTGAATCCTCTACAGTAAGGTTCCAGGATTCGTTTTTAATAAAGTTGTTTATTTCAGAGTATAAGCTTCACATTTGTACAAAATACAGAAACCAGCACAGGAGGTGAAAAAAGCTGTTCTGCTGTAATAGTGTAATTTGTTTCCTGGCCATTAAATGAGAATGCTGGGATTTTAATTCCGCTGTTTGGTTTCCAGCATCTACTATAATTAATTTTCTCTTATTTTGTTGCTATAGAATCAAATGGAAACTAATGATGTGGAACCCAATGTTGTCAAGGCTGTGATGAGCTTCATCTACGAGGTGGGGAAGCTCCTCCGTCTGACAAAATGGCAGATGACTTGAGTAGGTTCTGACAATGCCGGGGTCCTGTGCCTTGTGGCAATGTTCTGCTCGAATTAGACCACCTAGGGATTGCAGTTCCAAACCAAAGCTGTTTTAAATCTTTCACTCGCTGGCTTCTGTACTCCTTCGTCAGCTTCCTAACATATTAACTTTTTTATATGCACTTTCTTTATCTGACTTTTTAAGAGCTATAAAGTTTATGGCATCCTAATAAATGTTTCAGTGTCTCTTGATGCCATCACATTGACATGTAAAGGTGTTTTTAAAATCACCATAAAATTGATTTTATAGATGTAATATTCTAATTGATGAAAGAAGATTATGAACCTTTTTTTCTGATTCTAAAATATTTAGCAAGAGGTCATTTAATTTCTCAGAAGGCAGAAAGAACACTAAATCAAAATACTTCTGTTGACTATTAATAGCAAGAGAAAATCTCTTGATTAGGTTGAAGCGAGAACAATTGAGAATGTGACCATGTCATTTCAGAGCTTGTGAAAATCAGAGAAAGGAATTTGGGACATTGCTGTAATAAGATACTTTTCTAATGCTACATAGATAGTTAAGAGAGTATTAAATTCGAACTTATAAAGGCCAATAAGGAGAGGTTGATATAGATACTAAGAGAACTCCTCTGTGAACTTAAGAAATCTTGAGATTCAACAATCCTTTATCACTAGAAATTCTTTTTTTTTTAATCACTGAAAATTTTAATAGGAATATTATTGATGGTAACACTGTGAAAGTTGTGTCTGAACAAATGAGGAAGAGATAGAAGTGATATGATGAGGGAGAGGAGGGGAGAGAAGTGTTCCAGAAAGAAAATGGTGAAATAGAAAAGAGCACAAGAATATGCCATCTTGGAGGAATCTATGAGAGACCAATATGAATGGAACGTAGTTGTAAGAAAAAGATCGGATGGTACAAAAAGAGAGAAGCAAGGACAGCAGAGACAAGATTTTGCAAGCCTTGATGTAGGCATTTCTAAAGATGTTTAGCCTTTATTTTAATTGCTATGGGAAGCCTTTGACAAGTTTTAGGATGGGAGTGGCAATATCAAATTTGAAGTTTACTAAGGTCATTCTAATTGGATTCTAGGAAATAGTTGAAAGAGAGAATGTTAAAAGCATGGAAAGCTGTGAGAAATCCATTGTAATATACTTCATGAGCAAAGGTGATGTTTTCAACTACAATAATATTGGTAGAAAAAGAGAGAAGCAACAGATGGATTCAGTTACTTAGAGGCCAAAGGACAAAATTTAATATGAAGGGATAGGAAGATACCTTATCCCAAGTTCTTTCAAAAACAGTCTGAGGAGGACTAAATTGTTGATGCTTTGTTTCAGAAGTACTACTGCAGGACAATAAAAAAGTTAATGAGGTTAGGAAATATCCACTTTGCAGTGGCTACACTCTTAATTACCTTTCAAGATGATTTCTGAAGAGACACAGGAATTTGCCCTGTAGATATATTCACTGATCTAATAAAACTTCTCCAAATGGGTTCAAAAAAAAAAAAAAAACCGCTTAAGACTTTTTCACAAGAGTGAGGGGAAAGGGAATTTGCCTAATTTTCCCCCATTCTTATTTCACAATGGTAAAAATCCTCTCCATATGGAGTGTATTCCCCTGTAATGCTAAAGGAATATAAGGAAAGGCAACTAATTTTGTGTCCAATACAGTCTTAAATAAATTCTACTTGAGCAATGGAGTAAATGGTGGTGGCATTTACCATGATGGGAAATAAGGGAAGGAGTTTATGCTTTGCAGATTAGCTAATTAATGTTCTGCACACGTGAAATTTGAGATACTCATGAAATACGTGGATAAAACTCCAATGTATATCCAAGAAGAAGGATCAATAAGGTTCAAAGCCCAGAGTACAGTTGACATATTGAAGACAACTGAAGCCATAGAGTGACTAGAATGCATCACCCACCACCACTATCAGTAAGAGAGTTTAAAGAAGCCAAAAAATACCAAAGGAAAAATACTGAAAAATATTTCAATATTTACGGTTAGTTAGAAAATAAGAATTTAAAGTAAAAAGTGAACAGAAAGTTTGAAGGAAACCACAGCTATGTCTGACCAAAAAGACAAAAGGTAAAAGTATAATAATGATGCAGTGATAAGCTATACTGAACACTGTTGAAAGATTGAGAACAGGATTCAGAAACACAGAGGTCACTGAAAATTTTAGGAATTATGACAAATCATGTATATGGAATTCAGGTTCAAATTGTCTGGGTAACAACTGAGAGATAGTGAAATAATAAAAACGACCAAAGACATCTAGTTGAGTAATAGATTTTATTTGTTTTAATAAGAAAGAGACTAGAGCATGTTTACCTGCTAATGGGGAAAAGGCAGTATAAAATGAAAATTGAAAATAAAGATTTATAATCAAGAGCACAGAATTTGTGAAATGTGAAAAAATATATATTTAGAGCCCAGCTAGATAGATTATTCTTAGGAATCAGAAGAAACACATCCTTTATTATTAATATAAAAATTATAGGAGAAAGAGACTAATGATAGATACATATATATGTGTCTACTTGATCTTTCTTCCTGATTACTACTGTTTTTAAATATTGTTCTCTATGAGGCATGAATACAAAGGATCTGCTAAAATGACATAGTGACTCTGAAGCTGGGCCCTACATTTTGAAATGAGTAGAAATATTTGAAATATTTTTGATGCAGTGGGAAATTATTGGAATACAGATAACCACAGTTACCAGGCAAATTATTGAGGTTGCTGATACGGGTTGAATTAGGTTTCCCCAAAAAAGATGTTGCAGGCCTTACCACCAGTACTTCAGAATGTGACTTTAGTTGGAGATAGGGTCTTTACACAAATACTCAAGTTAAAACAATGTCATTAGTATGGGCCCTAATCTAATATACCTGGTGTTCTCATTAAGAAGAGAAATTTTGACAAAAATAAATATATGCATAAAAGAAAGACGACATGAAGACACATTGGGAGAAGACAGGCTTCTTCAAGGCAAAGCAAAGGAGAGAGGTCTGGAGATTTTTCCCTCACAGTCTGCAGAAGAAACCAACCCTGTTGATATCTTAATTTTGTGCTTCTATGCCCTAAAACTTAAGTCGAGGAATCTCTGTTGTTTAAGCCAGTCAGTTTGTAGTATTTTGTTAAGGCACCCCTAACAAACTGAAACAGTGGTGTGCACAAATTTATTGTCACCAATCTGCCCAACAGTGAGATTTTCTTCACAACATAATTAGAGGTATGCATTTTGCACTCCTCCAGTGTAGGTTTTGCTCATAGGTTTAACAAATGGAAAAAAGGACAAGAGCACTGAGAATGTCGTTAAGAATGAATCCTTAATCTTAGGAACCATGGATCTAGACAGAAAAGGATAAAAAGTCAAGAAGCCCTGAAAGATATGAAGACAGTATGGATTCTAATAGGGTAAAAAGAATTATATAAACAGGGATAATCATCACAAATTACAGTCAAGGTAGAAACAATTAGGTAAAAATGAATATATATATATATATATATATATATATATATGTTTTGACTCTGGAAAGTCAAAATATACATAAAATAGGAAAAACATGGGAAAACTAGTTTCCAGTCCCAATTTAAAAGTCACTTCCTCTTTGAAGCCTTCCCAATTCCCCTAGTAAACTCAGTGACCTCCTCCTGTACATGTCCTGAAATATGCACTTCCTTTTAACTGAACTTTTCAACTTGAAGTATGTTTACTCAAGATATGCTCTCTGATGTCACAATCAGGTATGAAGACTTTCTGTTGTATAACATTAGGTACCTAGCACTTATTAAACTATATTAAATGAAATACTGACATAAAAAACTAAAAAAAAAAATGATATTTGTAACATAGAAACAAAAGAAAGAAAGATAATGGAAAGATCAGGTCTGCTGTTCAGAGCTCATGTTGTCACGTTAGCAGATAATGGAAAGTAGAATTACTCAACTATTTTGCTTCCATCTTTCTGTCAAAAGGAATGAGCATCAGGACGAAACTCAGACCTAACTATCGAAAGAGAGAATTGAAGCCTGATATAAGTGAGGAGATAGTGTGAAACCAGGTAACTGCTCTAAATGAGTTTGTCTCTTGGCCAAAATGAGTTATTTCCCAGACTACTGAGAAAGCCTAAGTTAAAATTATTGAACTGTTCTTCATAATGTTTAAAGAATTATAGAGAATAGACAAGCTGCTGGAAAACTAGCAATGGATAGCTATCCTGATTTTAAAAAATGGAGGAAATTACAAATTTAAATGATAGATATTAATATCAGTGAGTATTTGTAGCCAAGACTATGAACACATGATTTAAGAATAGGAACAGAGGAAAAGAAGCCTTCATAAGTCCCGGAAAAATAAGACATGCCAGATTAACTTCTAAACCAAACCAAGCAATCTGATTTCAAAGTCATGCATTGAGTCTCCGTGCTGTGGATTCATTGACTTATTTATCCATGTCTACTTTTTCCAAAAGTTATTAGAGAGCATATTTCCAGTTTACGTCTTACATAAACAACTGTCTAGGAGGCAGATGTGACAATGTAGATACTCTTCTATATTTCAGCACATGATCTAATAAGTTTCTCATAATTTGATTTCAAAAAAAGAGGGTAAACATGTGCTATAAATAATACTGTAATTAGGAATATTATTGATGGCCATGTCAACATAGCATAAAATTAAAATACCAACTTTGGAACCCAGTTGTTAATAGTTGAATCCTTACTCTGCCACCACCTAAGTATTTTATCTCAGGCAAAGTACTTTACCTTCCTGTGCCTTAGTTTTATCATTTACAAAAGGGGATTCTAATAATATTAACCAGAGGCACTGTTGTAAGAATTTGCAAAAGTTACCTGGAGAACTCAGTATAAGATTTGACACATAATAATCACTCAAATGCTATTATTTTTTCTGAATAATTCAGATTGCCAATTGAAAGAGTCTATATACCTGTACTCCTCCTAAAATACATTTTTGTCAATTATTAGGTAAAAAATATTAATTACCTGTTGACTAAATTTAAGAGTGGCATGAAGCTGAGATATGGTAACATATGAACCAAATTGTTTTTGCAACCAGAAACAGTAAAAGGAATCTTCTGAGGTAAAATGTTTGGAGATGGAAAAGTTATTTAATGCCACAGAATATCACACAGCATATTCAATGAAGACAGTGGTTTAGTGGATAAATCTGCCATAAAAAAATAGTGAAATCCAGTATTTCATAAGTCTATTCACTTAAATACAAATGTAGCTTATTCATATAAAGCACTAAAAAGCATTTTTCCATGATCACTTTACCCAGTAAATGTAAGTGTAAACATCCAGTGTCAGTTGAAAACCATGTAAATGGAAGTATATGGTCCTTGGGACAAAGAGAGAGCAAAGAGGTTGTCTCAGCAAGCTTAATGACAACCATTTAAATGTTCTTTGATTAATCTAATTCCAATAGTTACTAAAAAATATGAAAATGTATCTGTCAAAATAAATGTCTATGTTCATAGTAAAATGCACATTCATTGTATATATTATATTAAATCATATATTACAAAATGCATTTTGATATATATTTTATATAGTCAATTTTTAACAGTTATGATATTGTATAATTACATATATTTATATATTAGCAAATGTGCATTCATATTTAAAGATTATATGGATATGTTAATATATTGATGTCTATTTAACATATACTTATTTTATAATTTTACATTAAAAATAGCAATATATGTATTATTCTGTATTTTGTTAGATGAAATTATACATTTAAACATGTAAATTAAACTAAACATATCATGATAAAATTTAATTTACTTTTTAATATTTTACTTTGTTAATATATAGTTATCTATACTACTGTGTTACATTTTATTAAAATAAAGGTATTACACCTTCTTCTGGCTTTATAGATGAATATCATTTTTTCTCTATTAAAAGTAGGACCTTAAAGGAGAAAGCCAAAGTAGGGCCAAGAAGTATTTTAGGAAATATCCTGTTTACTCAATACATTAATTACAAGTAAACAATATATTCTTGTTACAACATGTTCACAGATTCAATTTATTTAAATCATATTTGTTCCTTCCCTGTCCATTGCAAAATCCCGTTACTACAATCATTTCCATTAATTATTATTTTTGAGAGTTTACTTGAGCATGACATCATAGCAATGCTATCAATACTGTCTAGATGATTATTGAATAAATCATGACACCAAGAATAGTTATGATGTGTGCCATAGCAGCATGCCATCACGTTTCTTCAGGAAACAGGCAGATGGAGAATTGTTCTTGGTTAATCAGCAGGCTACTCATAAGCTTTTTCTTTTCTTCACTCTGACCTAGCCTTATGGTTTTTTGTAAAATTAAAACCATGGTTCAATTACAAGTGAGAGTGAAAAACTGATTATTAAAGATAATATATGTTTTGCTTTTTGTGTCTTTTCTTCAAAGACAAATCCAATATTCTTCCACAACACTGGTTGTGACTCTGAGCCAAAGTTGCCTGTCACAGGAAGAATATTGTATTTGTCTTTGAAGAAAAGACACAGAAAAACAAAACATATATTATCCTTAATAATAAACTTTTCACTCTCACTTGTAATTGAGCCATGGTTTTAATTTTACAAAAAACCATAAGAAAAAGAAAAAGAAAAAGCTTTGCATGTTGTTTTTGCTTTATTTGTCTCAGTATATTTTTCTATTTCAATCTTTATTTTTTCTTTGACTGTTGGCTGTTCAATATTCTGTTGTTTAATTTCCACATATTTGTGAAATTTCCCATTTTGCTTCTGTTGTTGATTTCTTGGTTTTTTCCATTGTGGTCAGAAAAGATAGGTGGCATAACTTCAGTCTTCTTAAATTTTATACTTGTTTTGTAACTCAACATGCAATCTATACTAGTTGTACTTGAGAAGAATGTGTGTTTTGCTTCTGCTGAGTGAAATGCTCTGTATATATCTGCTAGGTCTATTTGGTCTATAGTGTTATTCACATCTCTTGCTTATTGATTTTATATTTGGATGTCTTATTCATTATTGCAAGTAGAATATTAAAGTCTGCTACAATTATTGTATTACTATTTCTCCCTTCAGTTCTGTCAATGTTTGCTACATGTATTTGTGTGCTGTGATGTTAGATGCATATATATTTATAATTGTCATATGTTCTTGTTAAATTGACCCTTTTATTATTATATAACGTTCTTCTGTCTCTTATTAAACTTTTTACATATTTAACCTGATATCATAGATACTCCCAGTATCTTTTGTTTACCATTTGCATGGTATATCTTTTTTCATCCTTCATTTTCAGCCTATGTGAGTACTTAAAACTAAAGTGAGTCTCTTATATACCATAAAGTTAGCTATTGTCTTTTCTTGAATTAATTCAGCTACTCCAGATATTTTGATTGGAAAGTTTGATCTATTTATTTTTAAAGTAATTATTGATAGTCAAGGATTTATTTTTACAACTGTATTAATTATTTTCTATATTTCTGGTAATTCTTTTTCTTTCCTGCTTCTGCTGCCTTTCTCGTGTTTCATTACTTTTTTGTATTTATATGCTTTGATTCTTTTTTTTTTTCATGTATATTCTATAGGTGTTATTTTATGATCACCATGGGGCTAACATAAAACAACTTAGAGTGATAACAGCCTATTTTAAGTTGATAACAACTTGACTTCAGTCACAGACAAAACCTCTACAATTTTACTTCTCCCTCCATTTTATATTATTGATATCATAATTTATATATTTTCATATTAAGTATTCATTAGTATATTTTATAGTTATTTTAATACTTTTATATATTAAATTATATGCTATAACTAAAAGCTATTTACTCACAACCATTACAGTATTAAAATATTCTGTATTTATCTATATATTTACCTTTACCTTTGACTGCTATACTTTTATATGCTTTTTATCGCTGTTTAGTGTTCTTTTATTTCAACTTAAAGAATTCTCTTTAGCATTTTTTTTTCCTAAGGCACATCTAGTGGCGATGAACTCTTTGATGTATTGTTTGTCTGTGAAAGTCTTTATCTCCCCTTTATTACTGGAGAACAACTTTACCAAGTATACTATTCTTTATTGACAGAGTTTTTGTGCCTTTGACACTTTGACTATATCATCACACTCCCTTCTAGTATGCAAGGTTTCTGCTGGTAAGCTATAGGCTCATAGAAATACCTTTGTATATTACAAGTTGCTTTACTCTTTCTGCTTTCAAAGGTCTTTTAACTTTTGACATTTTGATTATAATGTATCTTGGTATATTACTTTCAGTTAATCTTTTCTGAGATTCATTGGCATTCCTGGATCTGAATGTCTATTTCTTTTCTCAGAGTTAAGAAATTTCTGGTCACTGTTTCTTCGAATAAGCTTTTTTCTTATTTCTCTCTTCTCCTTTGAGAACTCTCACAATGTAGATAACAGTCCTCTCCATGGTTTTCCATAAGTTCTTTCAGCGTTCTTTACTCTTTTTCACTCCCTTTTTTGCTTTTCATTTCTCTTACTGGATATTTTTTAATTACTTTTCTTTAATTTACTGATTCTTTCTTCTTAATCTATTCTCCACTTGAACCTCATGATTAGATTCTTCTCTTTAGTCATTGTCTTCATCAGTTCCATGACTTCTGTTTGGTAATTTTTATAGATGATTTATATTATTTTATTACTTTAATTATCTCTTTGATATTGCATTGCTCTTCTGACTTCATTGAGCAATTTTATGATGGTTGTTTTGAATTCTCATATCTTCTTTTTATTAGAGTTGATTTCTGGGACTGCATCTCCTTCCTTTATTTGGAACATATTTTCCTGTTTCTTAACTTTCCTTAACAATTTCTGTTTACGGTCTATGCTTTATAAAAACAGCCACGTCTAGTCTTTAGCAACTGGTCCCATACAAAGGAAGTCTCTCACCAATTGGCCAGATAGTGATTCTGGGGCCATCTCAAAAATTCATGCACTTTCAAACCCCCATCTTTTTCCTAAGTAGCACTCAGGCATCTAGACTATACCAGATCCCTTCAGCTCTCTGAGAGAAACCTAACAGAAGCCAGTACCTGGGGCAACACACAGTAATATTTTAGCATTGCATGCATGGTCTAGTCTTTCTTTCCCACTGTTGGAAGATGCTGGCATCTGTTTTGTTTTTGTTTTTATTTTCCCCACCTACTTTTCACTATGAGAGAGTGGGACGAAGGCATATTCTAGCTTGCTTATTGAAATGTAAATCTTTACTCTCCGTGGCCTCCAGGTGACTAAAGCATACCAAGTCACATCAGTGCTCTGAGACAGGAAAGACAGAAACCAGTGCCTCAGGTAGTCTTCAGAAAAATCAGAACATTGGATGTATGGTCTTTTCTTCTCTCCCCACGGCGAAGCTGGGAGCTGAGGTATTCCCACTTTCTTACTTTGAGCTGAGCCTGGAAGTGTAGCTGTGGAATGTGCTAGCTTGATAGTTCGAACCATAGTCATTTTTCTCAGTGATCTTCAGGTGACTAGAGGAAAAGGTTTTGTCAGCAATTTGACAGAAGTGAGGTAGAAGACATTTTTTCAGGCAATTGTCAGGATAATTAGGATATCGGATATTTGCTGCAGTACTTTTCTTTCTTTCATAGGGTGAAACTAGGAGTTTCCTTCTAATTATATGGCATCATGCTAGGGGTAAGGTGTGAGGGTATCTCAAGTATTCCTACCAGCTTCAAGGTAACTGGTTTCATGCTAGCCCAGATGCAGAAGTCTCTCTACTACCTTCTGGATTTCTTATAAAGGGAATTGTTCCATGTATCACTGTTAAATTGATGTGTCTATTGGGGAAAGAAGGGTCCAGGGCTTCCTTCCATTATCTTGCTGACATCACTTTCCTTTCACACATGTGTATCTTAATTGACATAAAAGAAGCATTTGACAAAATCCAACACACTTTCATGATAGATACATTCAATAAACTAGAAATAGAAGTGTATATCTAAACATGATAAATGACATTTTTGAGAAACCTATTACTATCATATTCCAGAATAGTGAACGACTAAAAACTTTCCACTTAATTTCAGATACAAGAAAACAATGCCTCTTTTCACCACTTCTGTTCAACATTGCCTTGGGAGTCCTAGTAAGAGCAAATAAGCAAAATATTAATAATAATAATAATAATAATACTTGAGATTGGAGAGGAAGAAGTAAAATAATCTCTATTCTCATTTGAAATAACTTTATAGATAGAAAATCCTAAGAATAAAAAAAAAATCTATTAATCATTTTCAATATGCTTGCAGGATAAATTTCATCACTCAAGAATCAGTTGTATTTCTAGTTATCAGCAATAAACAATCTGAAAATAAAATTTAGATAATTTCATTAACAATATATTAAATATGCATATCATACTTAGGAAAATGTTATCCAAAGAGGTGCAAGCCTTCATAAAAATGTAAAAACAAATTGCTGAAAGAAATTAAAAATATAATATGGTTTAGAATGAAATAATCCCCAAATTGATTTAAAGATTCAAATCAATCTTTATCAAAATTTAAATTATCCTATTTTATTTTACTTTTTACAGAAACAGAAATGGAAAGCTGGACATAAAATTCATACAGAATTGAAAGGGCCCCAAAATAGGCAAACAACCATGAAAAAGAACTAGGTTGGACAATGCACACTTCCCAGTTTTAAAACTTACAATAAAATTACAGTAATAAAAACATTGTGAAATTAGCATAAAGAGAGACGTATTGTTTATGGAATAAAAATAGCAGTCTAGAAAAAAAACCATACATTTATTATCAACTGATTTTCTACAAGCATGCCAAGACAATTCAATGAAGAATAAATAGTCTTTTCAACAAACAGAAATGGTACAATTAGGTGTCTACGTGAATAAGAATGTACCCCACCTCCATCGTATACAAAAATTAACTTAAAATGGGTTGAATACCTAAATATAAGAGCTATAGCTAACCACTGTTATTAAAAAATAGAAACTAAATCCCCCTGAACTAGGACTTAGTAATGGGTTCTTAGATATGAACAAAAGTACAAGCAATAAAACAAACAACAGAAGAGAACAGACTGACTTCAAATTAAATACTATTGTGCATTAAAAGATACTATGATGAGAAAAAAGATATCTTACCGAATGTCAAATATTTGTAAATCATATACCTGGTAAGGTATATGTAAATCATATGCCTGATGTAAATCGTATACCTGATCAGGTATATTATTCTAGACTAGAGGATATGTAAAGAACTCTTACAATTCAACAACAAAGAGAGAAGTAACCCAATTAAAAATGAGCAAATGACTTGAATGGACATTTCTCTAAAGATTTTACGAACTTTTCATTGTTTTTTTAAGTTTATAGCTCTTTTGTATTAATACTTAGCTTAAAAGAAATACATTTTACAGTTGTACAAAAATATTTTTATATCTTTATTTTATAAAATTTTCTCTATTATTTTCTTACTTTTTAAACTGTTTTGTTAAAAACTAAGACAGAATCATACACATTGCCCTAGGCCTACACAAAGAATCATCATCATTGTCTTCTACCTCTGCATCTTTCTTGTACCACTGGAAGTTCTTCATAGGCAATAACATGCATGGAGATGTCATCTCCTATGATGATAATCCTTTTTCTTTGAAACACCTCCTGAAGGACCTTCCTGAAGTTGTTTTACAGTTAACTTCCTTTAAAGTAGAAGGAGTACATTCTGAAATAATGATAAAAGGTATAGTAAATACATAAACTAGTAACAGGGCCACTTATCATCATCAAGTATTATGTAGTACACATAATTATATGTGCTACACTTTTATAGGACTAACATCACTGTGGGTGTGTTTACACCAGCATCACCACACACACGTAAGTAAAGCATTATGCTATGATGCTACATCTATGACATTGCTAAGTGATAGGAACTATTCAGCTCTATTACAATTTTATAGGACCACTATCATGTAGGCTATTCACCTTTAACCAAAATGTCATCATGTGGTGAATGACTAAACATATATATATATATGTATACATATTCTAAATATATATAATTTACTTATATTTATTAAATAAATGTCAACAAAAATATATCAAATACCATATTTTATGCAATAACAATTTGTACTTCTAAAATATTTAACAGTACATTTATGAAGTGCTGTCATGATAACTCAAGTCAGCAACAGAAGAGACTTACACTTTTATAGTGAAAACATTATAGAAGTTATTCAGACTGATTAACCATTCAGATGAATAACAACAAAACAAAAATTTATATATTATGAGTAGATAAGTTGTTTATAGTGTTTTAAAATAATTCATTAAATGCCTTATTTAAACAAGATCGTTCCACTGAATAGCAAAACTGTTCAGAATCAGATAATTGTTACCTAGAAAAGCCTTTCACTTCATTTTGTTGTAGTGGTTAGTTTATTATTATTTTACAAATGGAGAAAGGTCAATATTATGCTACTGTGAGGAACAAGTAAGAAAAGTTATTGTAAAAGCATTGTAAAGTATAATGGGGCATGAGTTTACATACAATGGTATGTTTACATGCATTCATGTAAATACACATATATTCATTTGTGAATATCCAATATAACTTTCCTTTTAAAATAGAAATAATTTCAGGTAAATCAAATACTCTTATTTGCATGATATTTTAATATTCTTGAAAATTTGGTGAATTTGTAAACTATATCTATATATTAATGAGTATGCATAATGATTGGAATAGTTGAAATGACTGAAAAACATGGGTAGGTTTAATAATATAGGCAGAGTTAACATGAAAAGGAAACAGTACAAGTAAAAATTTTGGCTTATTCTAATTCCCTCTTCATTTTTAAGTGACTTTCAACAGTTGAGACTTTCATTTATTTAATTTTTAAAAACTACTCTTGGTATAAGAAATAATCATTTTAAATGTTCAATTTGTTTTCACTCCTTTGTTCTTATGTGCATACATGGGAGACATAAGAATTTTCATTGCTCTCATTTTTTTGTTTGTTTCAGTATATCTACATAGCTTTTTAAAAACTAATTTAAAACAAAAGTTTAGAAAATTAAAAAGAGAATGAAAATATAGTTAAATAGTTCTTAACTTAATTTACTTAATGGTATTGAAAAGAATAATAGTTGGGTAGAACATTTTTTCAAGACTTTGCAATTTCTAACATATAAAGTATTTATTTTTAAAAAGTTAATTTTTTAGTTTGTTGTTTAAAATAGGACCAGACTTTTTTTTTTCCCAAAGAAATTGGTATCAATAGAGTTTAATTTTAAAAGTCAACTCACATAAAATTTTATTATAAATTTCCTGAACTGGATGTAGTGTATTATTTCTAGTTTTACTATTATATATTACAGTCTGCCATGTGCAATTTATATCACACTGTTATCTGCTTACCAGAATGCAAATTCCCAGATGATATATTCGATCTAAAGCATTATTGTATACATTTATATTTAAATGGAAATTAATGAATAAAATGTAACACCTCACAAACAGTATTAAAAAATTAGGCTCCATAAATAATAGTGATTACGTAATGAAACTCTTCAGCAATCCTGCCCAGAAGGTCAAAAACTGGTCCAACGTCTTCCCCCTGTTGCTCTAGGGAAACAAACACACTAGTGATTTATTTCATTGTCTGGGATTATGGGATCTACTGACGTGGGAGTTTTGAGTTTGCAAAAGGCAGATATGGAGTTTACGTAAGCCTGAGATGGGGAGAGTAGTGGGAGGAATTACAAAAGGGGAGAAGAGATGAGTCATATAAGGTAATTGTCAGGGTAACAAGTCTGGTTAAGTATGTAGCTTGGTTAACACTCCATCACACAACTGAGTTTTGAATTCCTATCTTCTACCACTTGTTTTTCTATAAAACCATAGCAATACACAAGGGTGTGTGTGTGTGTGTGTGTGTGTGTGTATGTATGTGTGTAGATATTTCCTAAAATAGTTTTCCCTTCTCTTTTATTATTCTTTGTAAATCTTTTTTTGCTTGTTTGTTTGTTTTTTTTGACACGGAATTTTGCTCTTGTTAACCAGGCTGGAGTGCAATGGCTCTATCTCAGCTCACCGCAACCTCTGCCTCCCAGGTTCAAGCGATTCTCCTGCCTCAGCCTCTCGAGTAGCTGCGATTACAGCCATGGGTTACCATGCCCGGCTAGTTTTGTATTTTTGACAAACACCCGACCTCAGGTGATCCGCCCGTCCCGGCCTCCCAAAGTGCTGGGACTACAGGCGTGAACCACGGTGCCCGGCCTTTAAATCTTTAAAGAAGAGATAAAAACCATAATTTAAGACAATAGTAATGACTTTTAGACAGGAAAGTCTTATGTTTTACTATCAAGAAAGTACCTTGCCTTGTATGAGGAATGTTCCCTCAGAACTTGATGGGATTTCTTTGAGGGTGAGATTAATATGGGTCTCAAGATTATTGCTATTGCAAGATTGCTGTCAGGCCAGTCAGCAAGTAGATGGACACGAACGGCACATCCTGTGATTTCTGAGGATGGATCCTGAATCACAGAGTGCTGTGAGTTTGGAAAGCTGTAAGACGAGAAAAATCTAAGTAACGAGTGGAGAGGTTTCTCAGGTAGAAATTCCAGTCCACAATCATCTTTCAAGTAGTTTGGAGCTACTTATAAGCAGACCCAGGCCTTTTTAATGTATTTGTTTGCTTGATATTTGTTTACTATTCTCTTTTGAGAGCAGATTTCTTTACATGAGCAGAGGTCAAATATGTGTTTGCACTGGTAAGCACATTATCACTTTTTTGTAGTGGATCTTAGAGGACAAAAAACTCAATGATAAGAACATTCATTTTCTGTCCAAACTTATATGTGAAAGCACAAAAACCAGAGCTTTTGACAAACAAACAAACAAAAAAACCATTTTTGATTTAGAAGCACATATGTTATCACGGTTATGAAAACACAAGATATTATTTAAAACATTGTGTGATTTTAGCAATACTGCAAGACTAATAGTCAACACATCCTTTTGCACTAAGAAATTCCCAAAATTTTACCATCATAGCTTCGGCCTCTTTAGGGCTTCATATATATCCACTAACATGGAAATTCTCCTAGGGAAGATAATAATAGCAATGACGGCTTCAACTCACTGGTTATACCATGAAACGTGTGGCAACTCATGGCTAGCCACATTTCTGCTAATCTTGCTTATATGAGATTGATGGATTTATTCTTATTTTGCATGTGATAAAGTTTATGTAAATGAAATTTAAGTGAGAGAGAAGTTGTATATCTCACAAAGTGAGTACTGACATAAGTAGGGTTGCAAAAATATTTTTGCTCTTTATTAGTCTTGTTTCATTGGGCAATGTCCTTGAATATCAATTTTCACATCATCAAATGAAATCTAAAACTAGATGTTGTAACAGTCAATCTCACAAAGGTTTTATAAAATTTAAATATTTATGCATTATCTAGGATGAAGTAAAATTTCAGTCGATAGTATTATCTGTAGAATTAATAAGTTTCTCTTTCTTGGTCAAGTTCAATGCAGCATGTTTTAGCATTTGTGATATATTTTTTAATTCTTCTTTCAATTAATATGTTACTGTTGAGAGAGAAGAAAAAGGAAACATAACTTTTCAATAATAATGGGTTGATGTTTTAGAATAAGCAAAGCTTTTGTTGCTTAATATATCAATAAATGCAGAACTTTATAATAACAGTGAGCCCGTCACATCTCTCTAAAGACCACATCATAACCACGTAAGCCATAAACACAAGTATTTCTAAAGAACAAAAGTTGCTTAGAAACATTAATGTCTGAAATGTATTAAAGAAAATAGAATAAATTCAATAATAGGGTATTTATTATCCATTAGTATTTATATATATAAATAGTGAAAAGCTGATCATTATAGAACTTTGACTGCCAAAATGAATTAATGCTATTACCTAATTATGTGATTCTGAATATACTGTTGAAATCATCACTCAAATTTAAGTTAAACATACAGAGCTTTGTGAATATCATTATTATGAAAATTATTGTGAAAACAAAATAAAACATTAGATTTTCAAATTTTTATGTGCAGCTGCTAACTGAGCTCATTGACATATTTTGTCGATTGACAATATCTTCAAATTTAAATTCTGTATGGCACTGCCTGCAGATATTTTTTTTTCCTTTTCTTAGAGGCATTGCTTTAACCTGAGGAATTTTTTTTTGCAAATTGCAGTTCACAAATCCTTTGACTTCATCTTGGAGTTTTGCTATAAAGCTGTACTATATACAGGTAATCAAAAATGTTTTCATACTTTGGATATGAACTAATCAAAATATCCATTAAGCATGCTAACAAGCACACCTGTTATCATTAACAGAGCTATTCTCTAATTTTATATGATTAGCACAATCACATTAAAAGGTGAAAACATGATGATAGCACCCTCTTTATGAAGTATGAGAAATTATTAGTGTAAATAGTATAAATATCAGTTAGAAATAAAAATTCCCAGGAATTATATGCTAGTATGATAACAGTGCCTTAATTTATGAACAAGACTTTTTTGCAAGCAGAAGTAAGGCCTTTGAATGCATTCCTGATTTTTATTAAAATCTACAAATAGATATTTAAAGATACTTAACAGTATGATTATCTAATCTAACCTTTAATTTCCTCCACTTAGATTTAGAGTTATGCATGGTGGACTATTCTTTGGGTCCCCTCTTCCTGCTCTGCTGAGGTATCTGCTCTCACTCTTAATTGCTTTTTCATATGTATTTGTCTCAAAAATAATTTGTTATTGCTGTTGTTTCTGTGTTGCAGATATTTATAAATTTAATTTTCAAGCATATAGATCTTTAATGCTGCTATGGAGTTTATTTGCTGGTTTGCTTGCTCTAACTCCAGCACTTGATAAGTAAAACTAAAAGGTGAAAATGATTTCACATATATGCTTCATAAGTAAGTTTTTTGCTTGGGGGCTTCTGGAGAATAAAATGAGGAAAGACTTGAATCTCCTAATAATAAGGCTGTCTATAGTAGGTGTACTTACAACCATATTTTAAGGACTAGTAGTAACTATAATACAAATATTGTGATCTTAACAGAATAAAAATGCTGTACAGGTTTTCATTCTAACCACAACAGCATAGATATAAATGCTAGTTGCTGATAAGTAATATTACACTACAATTTTATAATGTTTATGCAAAATAATTACAATTTAAGAAGAGAACAATTCTTGAGTCTTGAAAGAGAAATGTTAACCCATCAGGACAACAAGGCTCAAAAATAGATGTATGTTTGGAGCTGGGAGCAAATGTAACATTCAAGAAATGGAATCAGGAATCAGAGCCAGAAATGAGAGTGTGAAGTGACCATTTCTCAATTGAGGTGTCAATCAAGAGTGGGTTGAAGAAAAAAATGCTATTTGGTGTCATAGTATGGATTATGATATCGATGGGAAAGATCACAAAGAGAAAGCAAATTTCCTGAGGCACCATGATGATGCTTGAAAGTGTTGCAGTTTAATTCCTCTGTGAACAGACCTCCTAATAATTCTTACCTTTTCCAGAATGAATTATTAATAACAATAACCAGTTTTCCTCAACAACATTTTTTACCAGAAATTAAGCAATAATTAAGATATTAAAGTCTTAGTCAACTGTACTACATATTGTGAGTTGTTAGAAATAAGGATTAATCATTTATAATTATAGGAATATAAATTGACTCAGTTCTAAATAAAAAAGAGTTAAATTTAACAGTGTGAGAAAGCCACATCTTATAGATGCATATAGAACTTTCATTTGTATTTTCACAAACCTAAAAACACGTATGAGCATGACAAGAAACATATTCATATCAAAATTAAAGGTCAATGAAGCAGTTTATGAACACAGACTGATAACTTCCATCAACGCTGTTTCTAACCCTATGTGTTCTTGAAAGTGGGAAAATTTATGTTTTATACCTGATACATTCACTGAAAATACAGTAGAAAGGAGAAAGAAAGCATTTGCCAATCATAATGAATTTAACTGATTTAACCAATACACACAATTTTAGCGTTAAATTGGGATTGATGAATAGCAATTCTTTCCTTATGAATGAAAATGATAAACTGAAATAGTTGCAAGGCTTTTATGAAAAAATATTAAAATGGCTAATTAAAGACTTGAAAAGAGAGGCAAAAAAAATTTTTTGTCAAATAAATAATCTGTATCCTCCATTCTAGGCATAGAAATGGTAATTTAACAAATATAGAAGGAAAGGAAGCTTTTTCACTGTTTTATTCTATTTTATTTTATTTATTGTCTTATAGAATCAACTCATGTTTCATTCTAGACCAAATGCATTTTTCTCATGTCAGATAGATATGTATATTTGCTGTTAGCTTGAACCTTCGTTAATGTGTGAAAAGAGTCAGTTATTTGCTTTCAATCCCCACGTGCAATCTGTGAATTACAAGAATGTCAAAGTCATATGCAGGGAGACAGCAGGTCTTTGAATAGCATCAATTCATTCAATATTATGATGTTGATGAGAAAAATAGTTGATTGCTGCTGAGCCCACTGTCTGTGTGGAGTTGGTATGCTCCCCATGTCTTCATGGGTTTTCTCTGGGTATTTCAGTTTCCTCTCATGTCTCCAAGATGTGTCACTCAAGTTCATTGGCCTGTCTGCATGGTCTCTTCCGAGTGAAAGTGGGTGGGTGTGAGTGCGGCCTGCCATGGGATTGCATCCTGTCCACGGTGTTTTCTGCTCTATGCCCTGAGCTGCTGGAATAGACTATAGGCATCTGGGACTCAGCCTGAAACAAGTGGGTGAGAAAATGAATGAATGAATAAATACAAATTATTGTCAGTTAAAAATTCGGAGAGTGTAGGATAATCATACTGATGTGAAACAATGTGGTAGGACAATGTTCTATGGGCCATATTTGTTCATGTTTGGTTTTGTACCATGTGGTGGTAGGAGGTGCTCCTGACAATTTCAGCTTTGCAAACATTTGTGTTTTTATTTAACCCACCACCACTATGACCACTGTCACTCACTGACTCACCAAAATTTGGGTAAATAATAATCTTCCCTGCTTTCTTTAATGTATGTATATCTCTTATTTATTTTGAAGCTTAGTATTAGAAGCATTTGAAGTCTTTATTTGGAAGTTTGGTGATGTTTTTATGACCAGAATATATTGTAAGAACTTAACTTTTGTTAATACCAATTCACCTATGGGAAATTGGCTTCAATATATGTCATTTTGCTTCAAGTTACATTTTCTGAGAACCTATTGATAACATTAAAGACTTACTGTATTGGCTTATCATGTGAACAGTTATTATAATGTTATCCTCTACATGGATAAATTAATATATAATTTCGCACCACAATCTTGTGAGCTAGATTGCTAAGAGCTCATAAGTTGGAATCTATTCATGCAAAGTAGGACTCAGACATGGGTTTAATTGATTAGATACGCAGGCCAGGCAGGCATTAATATTTTCTTTAATTAATTTTCCCAAGTTACTCTGATGAGCAGCCAGTGCTGAGAACTGGGTAAAGTTTTCCATAAAATTTTGTGGGTTTTTTGTTTGTTTGTTTGTTTGCAATCACACTTGAAAACTTTCTTTTCTTTCCTAATGAAAAAGTCCACAGTATTGGTTTTCAAAAAAGACGTATTAAAAGTAATTCTTAAGAAGTTTTCAGTGTTGAGTGCTGCCAATGTCTTTAATGATATTCCAGATTTGAAACAGATAATGATAAACTATTGCTCATCTTCACACAATAAAAACAAGCCACTAAGCCAACTGTTTTTTAATGGGCTACATTACCAGAGGAGGTGATTTGAACCCATCATGTGTTATATAATTAAATTTTAAAAGCACCGAAAGGATCCCTTTGGAAGGCTGCAGATTGTAATATTCCATGAATTTGTTCCCTCAACAGCCAACAAAGGACCAAAAAAGAAGAGAAAAAGAGAACTTAACAATATGTGCATTTTCCTAAAATTACCAAATGCTAGTCACCATCAAAATACATGCAAAGCTCTCATTAGCAGTAATAGAAAGTATGCACGCATATGGAATTTGAAAAGAATATGCAATCAAACTGTCTTGATTATTATGTAACATTTTATATGAATGTATCTTTTATGGCTTTAGTTAGAAAAAATGAGATGCAAATAGAATTGTCAATTGTAAACATCATTCATATCTTTAATTATGGACAAAACAGGAAGAAATCGGAAAGGTAAATTGGTAGAATAATCACATGTAATTTGCAATTCTCTACTGAAATTTAAGTGTGTGTGTACTTTATATTAGAAGTTAAAAGTAATAGATAAGCAACTTATTTTTTGTTTCAGGCCTACTTTGGCAAACACATGATAAAAAGATACATTCATATACTCCGTGCCACCATTACACATATGATCCTACCGACTGAACGATTATATCTGAGGTTTTTCTTTTTTAATATCTATAAATGTTAGTGAATTATGAATGATACCAATTTATCAATGTATTAAATTTACTAACTCATTTATTCAATAAAGTTTTATTAAATGATAACTGAGAGATTGATAATTACTATAAGAATTGAAAAGTCATATTATAATAAGAAAAATACTGTCCCTAACCTGAAAAACAAATAAAAAATATGCTTAGTATGCAGGGCTGTGAAACCAAACAGAAGTGATTGGTTCAACATTTGTTAAGAACTTATTTGTGTTTAATTTAAAATATGATGGATTCAAAAAGCCAACTACAGATGAGACTTGAGATAATAAATAACAATTATATGTGTGTGTGTGTGTGTGAACATTTAATTATATATGATCACTCCCCAATAAACTGGGTTTTTCATCTCTGTATGAGTAATTTTCAGGAACAAATGTTATACTCACAATGGTAAGGCTTTTTCTTA
Organism: Macaca nemestrina; assembly: GCF_043159975.1. NCBI lineage: Eukaryota > Metazoa > Chordata > Mammalia > Primates > Cercopithecidae > Macaca > Macaca nemestrina. The sequence continues at coordinate 79,853,628 of NC_092128.1, read as the reverse complement.
AATTTCATTTGTAGAAAATCATATTTAAATATCTACATGTCTATATGAACATAAACGTCTATATGCCTATATGATCTATATGTCTTTATTATTATTTTATTTAAATAAAGGAGATTACCCCATTGCTTTCAATTTTCTTTTTGATTATCAAAGAAAGATCCATTCATTATAGAAAATTAGGAAATATTGTAAGAAAGCACTAATGTTAAAATCCCAGCATTTAGGTAATATCAATATAACATGCCAGTATAATGCCTTTTCTGTCTAAATCTTTTAAAAAGTACATATCAATTTGTCTTTATTTAGGTGAGATTATGCTGTTACATCCTGATTTTTGACTTATTAGTAGTAGTAGTATTTATTGTTTTTATTATTATTATTTCTTGAGAAAGGGTCTCACTCTGTCACCCAGGCTAGAGTGTAGTGGCACAATCTCAGCCCACTGCAAACTCTGCCTCCTGGGTTCAAATGAGTCTCCCACCTCAGCCTCCAGTGTAGCTGGAACTACAGGCACGCACCACCATGCCCAGCTAATTTTTGTATTTTTTGGTGGAGACAGAATTTCACCATGTTGGCCAGGCTGGTCTCGAACTCCTGACCTCAAGTGATCCATTCGCCTTGGCCTCTCGCAAAGTGACAGGATTAGAGGTGTGAGCCATCACGCCTGGCCAAATATTATTTTTAATGTGGTATCAGGCTATTAAACATTTTTGTTTCTATGTATAATTTTAATGAATAATTTTAATATCGGGCATGTGTATCATAATTTATTTACTTCTGCTAATGTTAAATTTGTATACTGCTTCCAATTTCTGCCATATAAAAAATGCTGAAGGAGACAACTTTGTAAATCTATGTCTCTTAAGTTCTCTACATTTTTAATGATTACCTTTCTATAGATACCTAGAATGAAAGTTATTGAATAAAAGGAAGTAACTTTTACTTGGTTTTCCAAGCATCACGGAAACCACTCTCATGGGGAACAGATTCATTTCATTCTTCTCCCTTTTTTAGGCTAATCTTATTAGATTTATGATGTTTATCTACTTGGAAATTATTTATTATCTGACTATTAACTTGTCTATTAATTTGTAGATTAATGGCACTGCATTTAAGTGTCAATAAAATATGTTTTTGTCAATTTATTCCTACAAATTTTCAATATATATTCTGAGCTTATAGGTAAAGGGAGATTAATAACTATTTTTACTTTATTATGGATTTAAATTCTCATCAATATAAAATTAATTACCCCATTTGCCTCAATAAACACTTCTTTCTATTATTTGTTGTCAAACCTTCTCCTAATTTTGTGTGTTTGGCTACTTTTTATTTTTTCACTAGTTTTTTTGTTTTTTGACTTTTAAAAATAAATTTTGGTGTATATATTTGAGGTTTACAACATGATGTGGGTTACATATGAACATTTAAGTGGTTACTACGGTAAAACAAATTAACATGTTTATTATCTCACGAAGTTACTTCTTTTGTAACAAGAGCAGCTAAAATCTACCTATTTAACAAAAATCGAATAAGATACAATTGTATTTAGCTAGAGTCCTCATATTGTACATTTAGACACACACATATGCCAATGTTTTGTCATTAGTTAAAATAATAAGGATGATGGAATCACACAAGACATCCTTCTCTGAGGTTCCATGATACTTTGTGGGAATCCACTCTGCTTCAGCATTATTAAAGACTGTATTCTATTCTTTACTGACTTCATTTATTTTTAAAATAAAAACTTCATTTTAATGGTAGCATCAGTTCAAACTTTACTTTTAATCAGAACATCCTTTCCTTTAAATAGAGGATGTTAAAAGTTTTAATAACTTTTATATTTTGAGTTGACAGTTTTCCCCTATTTATGTCTTTATTTTACGTTATTCATCATATCCTGTGGTTTCGTTTTGTCAGTAACATAAATTATATATTGTTTGCTTTTGTCTTCTGTAATTATTGGGAAACTAAACCCATTTTTATTATTTCCTAATGGTTTATGTTTATGATCTATGTATCAAAATTTATACTTTTGGAATAAAACAGTGATTTGTACACTTGTCTAGGTTAAATAGGAATTTAGGTTCTATATATCTATCTATATACCACCTATTAAATATCTGAAATTTGAAATTTTTATTTGGGATAGGGAATATATTTTTATTATATAGTTATGTTTAAGTTTGCAAATATTTTCTTCAGTTATTTGTTTTTTTACCATATTTTATAGAATTTACAATATTTAGAATGTATAACTAATTTTAGCCATATTCTTAAACATTAAAAATATTTAAGCTTGTGCTGATCTTACAACTGCATCTGCAGCATGATCTTTTTTAGATCTGGACTGTTAAGTAACAGTTAAATAACATAATATTTTTGAGTTCTGAACTGTCAATTACTGTTAAATAACAATACTTTTTAAAAAAATACAAATATCTTTTGTAATTAGAATAAAATGTTTCCTGAATTTTGCATTTTTTGTATAATTGTTAATTAATTGGCTTTATTTATGAAAATCTGAATTTAGAATTCTTTAGTCAAATCTTTGTCTTTTCAAAGCTTCTAAACTATAGCATCTTATTTTTTATTATGTTACAGGAGAACTGGGTGAGCATACATATTTTGCAGTCGGTATGAATATTTTCTGCCCATATTTACAAATGTTAACATTAAGTTTACAGGCTATAAAAAAATCTTTATTTATACAATTTAAACACTGAATACATTATTCTGCTTAGGGTCCTTGACTTAGGACTTTTTAACTTAGTCATATTTTTTCAGTACATCTTGAATATTTTTTCACATTAGGCAAATACTTTATATGCACACTTATAAATGTTAGACTGTATCTCTATTTCTTCATTTAGTTTTACCTGTAAATTTTTGTTTCAATTCTTAACATTTCTTTCATTCTTTAATCTATTACCTGAGAACTTCTTGTGTTTATCCCCCACATCACAGACTTGATTTTTCCCTATATTTCTACTTTTACCCTTTACATGCATATTTTAATTCTATTAAATTCTACTCTTAGTTTGTCTTCTGCTTATGACATTCATTCATTTATTATATACCTCGACCTGCTTTCTTGTGCTAATTTATAGAAGGAATAGCTATCTGCACTTTTATTAAAACAATTATGTATTTTTTTGTCTAAACTTTTACCTATCCTTTTTCAGGACAAAAATATTTTCAAAGATATTTTTCTCAGTATTCAAGAAAAGTCCTACTAGTTTCTGTTTCTTGTTGAATCTTTTCATATATCAAGGAGATTTTTCCTGTATCTTACACAAATATATACCTATTTCGGATTTGTGTTTTTTCCTGCAAATATGCAACTAGGGCCATCAGGTAGTAAGTACATCAGTGTACTTGTGCAACCTGATAACTTCTCATATAAATAGTCACATAGTGTACAGCTGCAACAGTATGGTAAAACCACGTCGTAATCTATCAGATTCATGAACAATTCTGGAAAGTAGGAGTTAGTCTAAGGGTTTTCATTGTGTTAGCGAAAAAGGGGTCTTCTTCCAGACTCCAAGAGTGGGTTCTTGGATCTCGCGTTTGTGAGTCGCAGAGTAAAGTTAACACAGTTTATTATAAATCACTCGATTGCAGAGTAAGGCATCCCCAGGAAGCAAGAGAAGGAAGATCGCTACCTTAAAGATAATACTTGCTTATACAGGATATTAAGGCTAAGAATATTAAACTTCATTATAAAAGCTTGTTATCAGCTTGTGACAGACTATTAGTATTGCTATTTTCCTTTGTTTAACTATTGAGGTTAGCAAGACTTTATGAGTGTACTATTATTTTTAAGAAAACTTAAATTATTAAATGCTTCTTGTTCATAAAATGTCAAGAAGTTTCCATAAGTTCTGAGTCTTTATTTATTTAGTTCACATAATTAACTCCTTCCCTCAACCATAAACATCTTGTGACCAAGAGTGCCTAACCCCTCGGTGAATGTATCTCGGCAAGTTTGGCCTGATCCAGCCTTTATTCAAGATGTCTCTTCTGTTAGGAACCTCTGACAATTGTTCGACGTAGTACATGAAAGAATGAGCATTCTAGTTTGATTGCTTCCTGTTCACTTCCATCAAACCAGGTCTTTACTTTTTCCTGAAATAAAAACATATTCCTAATGCAATAAACCTGGCCCCAGTGGCTGGCGCCTGTAAATAATCTCAGCTACTCCGCAGGCTGAGGCGGAAGGATTTCTTGAGCGCAGGAGAGTTTGAGACTCTGGTGGTGCTACTGCACTCTATCCTGGGCGACAAAGCAGGTATTGTATCGTCACTACCCCATACCAATGTAATGATACATTCTGGGATTGGCAGTTTCTGGATAAATAAATAAAGTGAGAAATGAATGAAAAAGCAAGTGATGAGAAGGAGAAAGCACAACTCTGATTTCCTCAGTATGACTTCAAATCTGCTGCTTTTTTCCCCAATCATTATAATGCATTTTCAGTTCTAGCAAACACACCACTTTATATGAGATTTAGATTTAATTAGCACTTTATTCCCTGTCTGAAAAAACAAAATTAGCATGGTTAATAATTTGCATATGTTGTAAGAACAGACTTCCTTCTAATTAAAAACGGTCTAGCAATTGTCTCCAAAATATCTTATGTCCACCATCGGACTACATTAGTGGGCTGTTGTACGCTCCAACTTGGAAATATGAGGCACCAGCGAAAGTGTTGAGGACAATAGAAGATGAAGCTCTGGGTCTTTATTTTCTCAGCTGCCTCCCAGTCAAGAGACCATGGGTTTGCTGCTTTCCTCTTTTAATGGCTTTAGCTACTACGTGGTACCTGTTACTACACAGCGCTTTCCTGCATTATGAGGCTGAGGTTATTGACTCATGTCTTGTTGTTGTCCCAAACCCATCCACATGTATGTAAATAATCTCTTCATTAAGCTGTCCTCAAATTACCTATTTGAATGTGCCATATATTTCTTGCCAGGATCTTGATTAACACAGTCTTTTAGAAAGAGAACATGCTATCTGGAAATAGCATTGATATGGCTTTCCTGTACCCCTGCCCAAATCTCGAATTGTAACTCCCGTAATTCCCCGCTGTTGTGGGAGATAAATGAATCACGGGCCGGGTCTTTTCTGTGCTGTTCTCGTGATAGTGAATAAATGTCACAGAGATGTGATGGTTTCATAAAGGGGAGTTCCCCTGCACATGCTCTCTTGTCTGTCCCTAGGTAAGATGTCCCTATGGCCCTCCTTCGTTTTCCACCATGATTGTGAGGCCTCCCCAGCCATGTGAAACTGTGAGTTCATTAAACCTCTTTCTTTTTATAAATTGCCCATTCTCGGGTATTTCTTTATTAGCAGACTGAGAACAAACTAAAACAATCATGAACTCTTTTAGAAGCTAAGCCTGGTCAAGTTGCTTAATATCATTGAGCTTGTTTTTTCATCTATAACTGTGTCAAATAAAACTAGCCTGCAGAGATGTTGTGACGAGAAAATGCACAAAAGGCACTTGGAATATGGTAGCCCTCAAATAAATAGTACCTACTTTTTTAAATCTCTCAATGGTGAAATAATCCTAGTAACTAAGAACGAAAAACAAATGCATGTGTATATGTGTAAAGATAAATATTATCTGCTATCTAGCATTCTCTATAGGATTTTTATTAAATCTTTAATTCTACTTCCAACACAAAGAATATGAAATTGTTTTCAAACAACATTTTATGGAAGAATCAGAAAAACTTAATCCACAGTAGTGGCTGTCATTTGTAATAAGTTACTTATAACAAAAAATAAAACTTGAAACTGCTGTGAAAATTATATCCAATAAAGTAACAGAAGTACACAGTTGTAAAATTCATTAAATATTTACTAGTTGATGTATCCTACTACATATAACAAAATTATAAAATTGTTGCTATTTTTCACATTTCCTTATAGAATGATCTTAAATAATGGATCAAAGTGGTGTATTAGCTGAGAATTCACAATGGAATATAGATTTTTACTTTCAGGCAATATTATCTTCTTCCAATCATTGCCAGCCATGAACCACTTCTAAAGCATTTACTACATAAAATAACAACACTGTGACATTGGCATTAGGTTAAGTCAATAATGGTAATGTAAACTTAAATATTAGTATTGACATGGATTCTATTAATATGTTATACATTCCCTGACATGCATGAGCAGAGCTTTGATTTTTCTACTTCTGAATTTCAATATTGCTGTAGGTGTTGGAGATGTCTTTTAACTCTATGCCTAATTTGGCACCCAACATCCTTTCACTATTGTAATCTTAAATCGTATGCACATACCCACTTCAACCTAAACACACCTCATGTTCGGGATCTTTTAAAGAGCAAAATGCATTCTCCAAGACCAGCCTGGGCAACAAAGCAAGACTCTATCTCTTAAAAAAAAAAAAAAAAGAGTTTAAAAAATTAGATGGTTGTGGTGGCAACCGCCTGCAGTGGTAGCTCTTCAGGATGCTGAAGATGGAGGATCACTTGAGCCAAGGAGAATCACTTGAAGTTCAGACAGTATAGCTCCATCTCAACCATTACATTATGCTGATTTATTTTTCATAGTGTTCCAAAATAAAGAAAAATTATGTGCTCAAATCACAAAATATGGTAAACCCATGATATATGGTATTCTATAAGCTGTTCTCAAGTCAGCACTTTCTTTCAATTATAGTAAAATATTCATCATTATTTTGGCAACCCCAAGGTCTAGAAGTACCCTCAGACTAGACAAAAAACATTACAGTATATACAATATATGTAGGAATAAATTTTTTGATATTATAATTATCTTAAAATTATAACGTTTATTTGAAATAAAATAGTTTCCTATTATTTATAATATTTGCTTAAATAGAATCCACATTTCTTGAATATGTTTTTAGAACACTACATGACTTTAGTTCAGGAAACAGAACTATTTTGTTTCAAAGAGACAATAAGAAGGATATTGCATAATGGTAGATGAAATTCCATCTCTAGTGTATTAAACCTTAGTACTGGGAAATACTTCATAGTATTTCAAGATAAAACTCTAGTTAAATCATCATAGAAATACATATACATAATTGTTCAATATTGGGATACAATCTTTCTTATACCATAGAAATGTGCATTCCATACTCTTAATCACTGTTAGTGTAGATGGATTTGAAAATAAAATAGTGGTTACAGAAAGTAAAAATCTTCTCAATAAATTATTAGCAGGCTAGATAGTACTAAGAAAAGGATTGTCCAGGATTTAACGAACTTTTAAGTAATAATCTTAAAACTTTTAATGTTTCTTAGGAAATTGGAAACTTACAGATTCTCTTTATGGTTTTTTTACTGATTAAACATCAATAGGCAAAAGCAAGGAGTTATTTATTATTGTGGGTGTATCTGATTTGGCCTTCACAATCACTATCAAATATAAAAATTCCTCAAGTAATCTATGGATGACAGATTTTATCATTTTTCTAGATGTAAACTTAATATATGCTCATTGTAGCATTTTGGAAGGTAATAGGAAATATGAATATAAAACAATACAAATTTATTTGCATGTCTGCTATCAAAATAACTTTTTCATGTCTCAGATCACCATAATAAGAAAATGTTCAAACTAAAACTAATTATCTCCATTCTCCCTTTTTGTCCTATACAGTCCATGTCTTCACCCTTCTCATGGCTGCTGAAGAGGAAACCTAGGAATTAGGTTCAGTTATTCCTAGCACCTGATCAATCACTAATTCTTTATTCCCACCTGTCCCTAGTATTTACTCAATCACTAATATCTACAGATACTTACATCTAATTATCTAAACTTTATTTAACATCTCTCAATGCCTACACCTGAAATAGTGCAGTTTATTAGGAATGCTTTTGGTAGAAAAAGTGAAGATTAGAGAAATTCTTCTAATGTATTTTCTTATTCTGAACTATGTTTGACATATATTTATAATTCTTGCTTTGGACTATAAATGTGTCAATTTCATTAATAATATTAATATAGAATGCCATTAATATAACCAAGTACATCTACTTAACATTGAACATGAGTATTTTAATAGTATAAATATATTTTTTAAAATCTTCAGCCAGGTGCGGTGGCTCATGCCTGTGATCCCAGCACTTTGGGAGGTCAAGGCGCGTGGATTACCTGAGGTCAGAAGCTCGAGACCAGCCTGGCCAACATGGTGAAATCCCATCTCTACTAAAAACACAAAAATTAGCTGGCCATGGTGGCAGACACTTGTAATTCCAGCTACTCAGGATGCTGAGGAGGAGAATCACTTGAGCCGGGGAGGCAGAGTTTGAAGTGAGCTGAGATTGTGCCACTGCACTCTAGCCTGGGCAACAAGAGTGAGATTTTGCCTCAAAAACAAAACAAAACAAAAAAACCCTTTGTCAGTTTTGTCAAGTTAATCTTTTTTAGAAAGCTGTAATTTGTTTACATATAAAAATTAATTGTATAATTAATCACATTAACATAATAAAAGGAATGACATATAGGATTATCTCAACAGATTTAGAACAGCATTATGATAAACCTCCATACATGATAAGAATCATTACTACATTGAGACTATAAGGAACTTCCTTAAATCTGATAAAGCACATCTTTAAAAACTCCTGTAAACTTTTTATTTAAAAGTAAACTATGAAAGCATTCTCTTTGATGCTTTAAATGAGTAAAGATGTCTGCCATCATCTTTTCTATTATAAATTTTGCTGAAGATTGTAGATAGTGCAATCAGACAGTCTAAATAAATAAACTGTATTCAGGCAGGAAAAGAAGAAATTTAACTGTCATCATAAGCAAACAATTTGAGTGTATTTATTATTTATTTTGTAGTAAAACTCCAAATAAATAGATGAGTAAATTATTAAAGTTAATAATTTGCTATCATATGTTTACTAGATACAAGATCGATATATAAAAATCTATTGGTATTCTGTGCAAACCCTTAGTAAATAATGGTTTTAATAAATAGCTTTTATACTAGAAGAAAAACATTAAAAACCTAGGAGTAGACCTAATGAAGAATGTGTAAGGTATCTACACAGATTGCTTTAGAATATTGTTAGAAGAAATTAAAGAAGACCTCGATAAATATAATGATGTCAACAATTGTAAAGAGTCAATATGAAAAACAGATCAATTATCCCTTAATTTATTTAAAGATTTGATGAAATGTGAGCAGCTTTTCTTATATGGAATTTTTATTAACTTTCATAGGAAAAAATACATGGAAAAAGTGTAAGCAATTGACAAGCTTGTAAATCAATAGTAATTCTGACTATGTGGCACTGGTATAAGTAGTGTAAAAAATTGTCTAGTGGAATGAAGTAAAGTGTTAATAAAAGATAGAGATAGATAGATAGATAGATAGATACTCAGAGCAGTGGTAAAAGGATAGCCTTTTCTGTGTTTGTCATTGGGTGAATTTGTGAGATACATAGAGAAAAAGTAAAATGTAATATCTTTACATTATTTTTGAAAATCAGTTCCAGATGACTTGTTGATTAAAAAAAAAAAAAAGTGAAAAGTGGGGTAATCAAGGTGTTAGAATAAGAAATATCTTCTTGATTACATAGGAAAATGTTTTTTTGACATAAGATAGACTCCAAAAAGCACTAAATATAAGCAAAGCTGTAAATAAATTGGATGATATTAAGGGTAGACACTTCTGAAACGAATGAGAAAAGAGATTCACAACAACAAAAAGATCAATAACAAGAAGAAAATAAAACATTTTTTTTTTTTTTTTTTTTTTTTTCTGAGACTGAGTTTCGCTCTTGTTCCCAGGCTGGAGTGCAGTGGTGTGATCTTGGCTCACTGCAACCTCTGCCTCCTAGGTTCAAGCAATTCTCCTGCCTCAGCCTCCTGAGTAGCTAGGATTTCAGGTACATGCCATCCTGCCCGACTAATTTTTGTATTTTCTGTAGAGACAGGGTTTCACTGTGTTGGCCACGCTGTTCTGGAACTCCTGACCTCAGGTTATCCGCCCACCTCGGTTTCCCAAAGTACTGAGATTAAAGGCGTGAGCCATGGTGCCCGGCCAGAAAACAATTTTTAAAATAGTCAGGGAACTTCAACAAGCCCTTCAAAAAAAGGGTGAACATTGTGCTAAGTGATATAAACCAGTCAGAGAGCTAGTGCACAATTTTATTTAAATGAGTTATATAGATATAGCCAAACTTGTGGAGAAAGAGTAGAGTTTGGGAAGAGGCTGAGAAGAGGAGGAAAAGGGAGGTTGCTGTCAAATGAGTATAAAGTTTCAGTTACATAAGATGCATAGGTTTGATCTATTGAATAATGGTGTGCCTATACTTAACCATCATACAATCAATTGATCAATCAATAAGAAAAAAATCATTGAATAACTGGCCAATACAATTATAAAAATATGCTTATTCTGACTGTTCATTAGATAAATACTAATTAAAAACACAATGAGTTATTATTAGTGTAGAATGTCTACACAAAGAAAATTAATAAAAGTTTGGATTGGCTGGAACTTTCATATACTGTGGTTGGTAGGAATACAAATTGATTCCACCACCTTGGAAACTGCCAATATCTGCGAAAGTGAATTTGTGCATTTCTTATAACCCAACACTTCCACTGTACTCTATACTTACAGAAATACACATTTGTCTCAAAAGAAATTGCAAAATGTTCATTTGGTGTTATTTTTAACATTAAAAAGTTGGGGCCGGGCACGGTGGCTCACGCCTGTAATCCCAGCACTTTGGGAGGCCGAGGCGGGTGGATCACGAGGTCAGGAGATCGAGACCATCCTGGCTAATATGGTGAAACACCGTCTCTACTAAAAATACAAAAAAATAGCCGGGCATGGTGACGGGCGCCTGTAGTCCCCGATACTCGGGAGGCTGAGTCAGGAAAATGGCGTGAACCCAGGAGGTGGAGCTTGCAGCCAGCCAAGATCGCGCCATTGCAATACTCCAGCCTGGGCAACAGAGAGAAACTCAATCTCAAAAAAAAAAAAAAAAAAAAAAAAAAAGTTGGAAACAACTCAATTGTTCATCAAAACAAGAATGCATAAAACATGGAGCTATATTCTTGTAATGAAAGAGTGCAATGAAAATTAGTGAGCTTCTACTCATCAGATTGGCTGATTCTCTTAAAAATAATGTTCAGGTGAAGAGCTAGACACAAAAGGAAATATCCTATACGGCTCCATTTTTATAAAGCCGAAAACAACAGAACTAATATTCTTTTTGCGCATGTGGTAGCAATCTGAGTTTCATTTTGTGATAGTTGAATGAATTTTTTATATATATATATATATATATGTACATATATATTATACTTTAAGTTCTGGGATACATGTGGAGAATGTGCAGGTTTGTTACATAGGTATACATGTGCCATGGTGGTTTGCTGCACCCATCAACCTGTCATCTACATTAACATCTAACGCTATCCCTCCCCTAGTCCCCACCCACCAACAGACCTCTGTGTGTGATGTTCGCTTCCTTGTGTCCATATGTTCTCATTGTTCAAATCCCACTAATGAGTGAGAACATGTGGTGTTTGGTTTTCTGTTCCTGCGTTTGCTGAGAATGATGGTTTCCAGCTTCATCCATGTCCCTGCAAAAGACATGAACTCATCCTTTTTATGGCTGCATAGTATTCCATGGTGTATATGTGCCACATTTTCTTTGTCCAGTCTATCATTGATGGGCATTTGGGTTCGTTTCAACTCTTGGCTATTGTGAACAGTGCTGCAATAAACACACGTGTGCCTGTGTCTTTATAGTAGAATGATTTATAATCCTTTGAGTATATACCCAGTAAGGAGATTGCTGAGTTAAATGGTATTTCTGGTTCTAGATCCTTGAGGAATCGCTATACCATCTCCCATAAAGGTTGAACTAATTTACACTCCCACCAACAGTGTAAAAGTATTTCTATTTCTCCATGTCCTCTCCGGCATCTGTTGTTTCCTGACTTTTAATGATCACCATTCTAACTGACGAGAGATAGTATCTCATTGTAGTTTTGATTTGCATTTCTCTAATGACCGGCAATGAAGAGCTTTCCTCCATATGTTTGTTGGCCACGTAAATGTCTTCTTTTGAGAGTGCCTTTTCCTGTCCTTCACCCACTTTTCCATGGGGTTGTTTTTTTCTTGCAAATTAGTTTAAGTTCCTTGTAGAACTGGGTATAGGTTGTAGATTCTGGATATTAGCCCTTTGTCAATTGATATATTTCAAAATTTTTCTCCCATTCTGTTGGTTGCCTATTCATTCTGATTATAGTTTCTTTTGCTGTGCAGAAGCTCTTCAGTTTAATTAGATCCCATCTGTCAATTTTGGCTTTTGTTGCCATTGCTTTTGATGTTTTAGTCATGAAGCCATTGCCCATGCCTATGTCCTGAATGGTATTGCCTAGGTTTTCTTCTAGGGTGTTTATGGTTTTAGGTCTAACATTTAAGTCTTTAATCCATCTTAAGTTAATTTTTATATAATATGTAATAAAGGGATCCGGTTTCAGTTTTCTGCATATGGCTAGCCAGTTTTCCCAACACCATTTATTAAATAGGAAATCCTTTCCCCATTGCTTGCTTCTGTCAGGTTTATCAAAGATCAGATGGTTGTAGATGTGTAGCATTATTTCTGAGGCCTCTGTTCTGTTCCACTGGTCTATATGTCTGTTTTTGGTACCAGTACCGTGTTCTTTTGGTTATTATAGCCTTGAAGTATAGTTTGCAGTCAAGTAGCATGATGGTTCCAGCTTTGTTCTTTTTGCGTAAGATTGTATTGGCTATACAGGCTCTTTTTTGGTTCCATATGAAATTTAAAGTAGTTTTTTTCTAATCCTGTGAAGAAAGTCAATGGTAGCTTGATGGGGATAGCATTGAATCTATAAATTACTTTGGGCAGTATGGCCATTTTCATGATATTGATTCTTCCTATCCATGAGCATGGAATATTTTTCTGTTTGTTTGTGTCCTCTCTTATCTCGTTGAGCAGTGGTTTGTAGTTTCCCTTGAGGAGGTCTTTCACATCCCTTGTAAGTTGTATTCCTAGGTATTTTATTCTCTTTGTAGCAATTGTGAATGGGAGTTTACTCTTGATGACTCTCTGTATGTCTATTATTGGTGTATAGGAATGCTTGTGATTTTTGCACATTGATTTTGTATCCTGAGAATTTGCTGAAGTTATTTATCAGCCTAAGGAGATTTTGACCTGAGACAATGGGGTTTTCTAAATATATAATCATGTTATCTGCAAATGGAGACAATTTGTCTTCCTCTCTTCCTATTTGAATACGCTTTATTTCTTTCTCTTCTCTGATTGCCCTGGCCAGAACTTCCAATATTCCAACTATGTTATACAGGGGTGGTGAGAGAGGGCACTTTGTCTTGTGCCAGTTTTCAAAGGGAATGCTTCCAGCTTTTGCACATTCAGTATGATATTGGCTATGGGTTTGTCATAAATAGTTCTTATTATTTTGGGATATATTCCATCAATACCTAGTTAATTGAGAGTTTTTAGTATGAAGGGGTTTTGAATTTTATCAAAGACCTTTTCTGCTTCTATTGAGATAATCATATGGTTTTTGTCATTGATTCTGTCTATGTGATGGTTTACATTTATTGATGCGTGTATGTTGAAACAGCCTTGCATCCCAGCTAGAAGAGGGTAGGGGACAATATTCAGTATTCTTAAAGTACTTTCAACCCAGATTTTCACATCCAGCCAAAGTAAGCTTCATAAGTAAAGGAGCAATTAAATCCTTTACAGACAAGCAAATGCTGAGAGATTTTGTCACCACCAGACCTGCCTTACAAAAGCTCCTGAAAGAAGTACTAAATATGGAAAGGAAAACCTGGTACCAGCTGCTGCAAAAACATACCAAATTATAAAGACCATTGACACTATGCAGAAACTGCATCAACTAACAGGCAAAATAACCAGTTAGCATCATAAAGACAGGATCAAATTCACTCGACATTAACCTCAAATGTAAATGGGCTAAATGCCCCCATCAAAAGACATAGACTGGAAAATTGGATAAAGAGCCAAGACCTATCCGTGTGCTGTATTCAGGAGACCCATCTCATGTTCAGAGACACACATAGGCTCAAAATAAAGTGATGGAGGAATATTTACCAGGCAAATGGAAAGCAAAAAAATAAATAAATAAATAAATAAAAAAATTAAAAAAAAAGCAAGGGTTGCAATCCTAGTCTCTGATACAATAGACTTTAAACCAACAAAGATCAAAAAAGAGAAAGATTGGTATTACATAATGGTAGAGGGATCAATACAACAAGAAGAACTAACTATCCTAAATATATAGGCACCTAATACAGGAGCGCCTCGATTCATAAAGGAAGTTCTTCTTAGAGACCTACAAGAGACTTAGACTCCCAGACAATAATAGTGGGAGATGTTAACACCCCACTGTCAATATTAGACAGATCAATGAGACAGAAAATTAACAAGGATAGGCCGGGCGCGGTGGCTCACGCCTGTAATCCCAGCACTTTGGGAGGCCGAGGTGGGCGGATCATGAGATCAAGAGATTGAGACCATCCTGGCTAACATGGTTAAAGCCTGTCTCTACTAAAATTTCAAAAATTGGCTGGGCGTGGCGGCAGGTGCCTGTAATCCCAGCTACTTGGGAGGCTAAGGCAGGAGAATCGCTTGAACCCAGGAGGCAGAGGTTGCAGTAAGCTGAGACTGTGCCACTGCACTCCAGCCTGGTGACAGAGCGAGATTCTATGGAAAAAAAAAAACAAAAAAGAAAGAAAAAAGAAAAAAAAAGAAAAGAAAATTAACAAGGATATTCAGGACTTGAACTCAGCTCTGGACCAAGCAGACCTAATAGACATCTACAGAACTCTCCATACCAAATCAGCAGAATATACGTTCTTCTCAGCACCACATCACATCTACTCTAAAACTGACCACATAATTGGAAGTAAAACACTCCTCAGCAAATGCAAAATAACAGAAATCATAACAGTCTCTCAGACCACAGTGTAATCAAAGTAGATCTCAGGATTAAGAAAGTCACTTAAAATTGCAAAACTACATGAAAACTGAACAGTCTGCTCCTGAGTGACTACTGGGTAAATGACAAAATTAAGGCAGAAATAAAGTTATTTGAAACAAATGAGAACAAAGACACAATGTACCAGAATTTCTGGGACACAGCTAAAGCAGTGTTTAAAGAGAAATCTATGTCACTAAATACCCACAGGAGAATGCAGGAAAAATCTAAAATCGACACCCTAACATCACAATTAAAAGAACTAGAGAAGCAAGAGCAATTAAATTCAAAAGCTAGCAGAAGACAAGAAATAACTAACATCAGAGCAGACCTGAAGGAGACAGACACAAAAAACTCTTCAAAAAATCAATGAATCCAGGAAGTGTTTTTTTAAAAAGATTAACAAAATAGACTGCTAGCCAGACCAATAAGGAAGAAGAATAAAAAAAGAAGAATCACATAGGCACAATAAAAAATGATAAAGGTCATATCACCATTGATCCCACAGAAATACAAACTACCATCAGAGAATACTATAAACACCTCTACGCAAATAAACTAGAAGATCTAGAAGAAATGGATACATTCCTGGACACTTACACCCTCCCGAAATTAAACCAGGAAGAATACCTGAATATATCAATAACAAGTTCTGAAATTGAGGCAGAAGTTAATAGCTCATCAACAACCAGAGGGCCATGACCAAACGGATTCACTGCAGAATTCTACCAGAGATTCAAAGAGGAGTTGGTACGATTCCTTCTGAAACTATTCCAAATAATAGAAAAAGAGAGACTCCTCCCTAACTCATTTTATGAGGCCAGCATCATCCTGATACCAAAATCTGGCAGAGACACAACAAAATAATAAGTTATGTTTTTAATGGATGATATATTTTAACAAAAAGTTTATTTTAAAATGTGAATGCACTATGCAATTTTTGACTATTTTTTAGAAATTAATGTAAAAGTATTAGAAATACAGTAAATGTAAATTTTGGAATCTTTGTATGGCAAAATTTAGTGTTCTGTTTTTTTCTTTATAACTATTTGTGCTATAAATTGTTGGCAAGTTTGCAATTGTTGATGTAACAATTTATATGGTTTGAGTATTTGTCACCGTCAAATCTCATGTTGAAATGTAATCTCCAATGTTGGAGGTGAAAGCTGGTGGGAGGGGTTTGAGTCATGGCAGGGAGGGATCCCTTATTAATGGCTTGGTGCCCTCCTCGGTAATAAGTGAATTCTCACTCTGTTACTTCATGCAAGAGCTTGTTGTTTAAAGGAGCCTGTCACCTCCTCCTCTCTCTCTTGCTCCTCATCTAGCCATGTGATATGCTTGCTCCCCACTTTGCTATCCAACATGAGGAAGATTTCTGAAGTCTCAACAGAAGCTGAGCAGATGCTCATGCCATGTTTGTACAGCCTGAAAAACAGTGAGCCAAATAAGCCTATTTCCTTTATAAATTACTATCTTAAGTATTCCTTTATAGAAGTGCGAAATGGACTAATACAATGAGCAACTATTTTAAAAGCCATAGACAGGAATACAAATTATAAAGTGATTCAGCAAAATCTTAATAAATTGGGCAATGTATACAATTCTGAAATTCTTAATTATATGAAGTATTTTCTGGCCTCAATCTTTAATTTTGTAATCACTGCTACCATTCCAGACAATAATACAAGCAAAAAAAATTATTGGTCTATTGAACTATATCATTCCAAAATTTATTTGTATAGTGATCTCAGAAGAAATACCAGTTCCAATGATGAAAGATACTACTTATATTAATCATTGAATGGTACCATTTTTCATGTTTTAATTTATCAAACCCACATTAGGAATTGTGTTTTATCTCAGACAAAAACTCACTAGTAAAAATTCTACGTAATCACAAATATTTTGAGCATAATCTAGAGATTTTTTCAATTACTTCCTTTCCCAGATATAGGTTTATTTCACATATATAATGTGAAAACATTTAACAAAAAATTGTAGATAGTGTTGGCATAAATCTAATTAGCACAAAATTATTCAACCAATAGAAAAATATGAAGATTTTATGAATGTGGCTAGATTAAACTTTGTTTTTATTCAACATCTCAGACATTCATAAAATGATGATATTTCTTCTGCTGAACACCAGTAGTATCAAGAACAAGAAAAAGAAAAGTTGTTAATGATCTTTATTTAGTAAATCAGAAATTTACGTTAAAAACCTATAACAATAGAATAGAGATTACAAACATTAGTACTATGTGTTCAGATTTGATGTTTTTGTCATTCTGTGGTAAAAGTGGCCTATGTATATGCAGCAACTAGTATGTGTGACATGCTTTAAGTTTTGCAGCTTTTCTTCAAAACCTTCACAGAAATAATTGAGGAGGGTAATATTACTTGTACTTCAAAACAGAGGAATCAAACTCATTTTAGAGTTTCCCCATTAAGTAATAAAAAGAAAATTATTCCACTCTAGATCTGTTGTGAATGTAAACCTGTGTAGTGATTTTAAACATCTTAAACTGTCTGAGCATTGGGGGAAGTTTTCATGTGACTGTTTGTAGTAGTAAAGCAGTTAATGTAAATTTAATGTACATTAGGCTATTTTGATAGCTCTTTGCATTGGTCAAATAAAATTAACCAGACGGTTGATAAACCAGACACTGTTACATTCAGACTGACATGAATAGGCAGTTCCAGCAAGAAGGTAGTTGTTTTGTTCAATGCAAAACGAGGGGATATACCATGTTAGGGGATGGTATAATCTTTTTTAAAAGTCAGATACATTGGGAAAGCCTAAGGTGAGGTGTGAAAGCTGTATATTTTATTTTCTAAAACAATATTTTTTTCTTGACTAAATCCTTGCAATGAATTTTGCACTAATAACATGTGTATGGTATTTATAGTTTATGGCATTTTTAAACAGACATTTATTCCTAAATTTCCACAAAATCTGTGTTAGAACAGAAGAGTAAATTTTTCTCAACTTTTCAAAGATGAGCAAGAAGAGCAACTATTTTAAAAGCAATAGATAGGAATACAAATTATAAAGTGATTCAGCAAAATCTTAATACATTGGGCAATGTAAACAGTAAAAGGCACCCAGAAGTAAAAGTAAAATACTTTTATTTCAAGATTTTGCTTCTTCTCCAAGGATATCACCTAGTTTGTGTCAAGGCTTAATTTTGCAGTATTTAAATTTATTATAATTTTTACATCTGATTGTATATTTTATCCACTTCAGAGGAGTAGAGTTTACATTATCAGGCAGATAAAATAGCTTATTCATGCATTAATAGTTTTGAAATAATTCTCATTAAGGCTTGTAGTATATGATGCCATATTAAATACTTAATATGTATAAGCCCACACTGTGGTCATCACTGTAGTTTATAACATACAGGAGTCCTCATAATAACAACATGAGAAGGCATTTAGCTGGCTGAGGTGGAGCTGTTACCCTTCTATCACATCAGCTTTAATTTTTAAAAAATGATTTGTTTGTGTGTGTGTGTGTGTTTAACATGATTTGTTGTTGCTTGTGTGGAAAGTGGTGGTGGTGGTGGTTGCAGAGTGTAAATATTGAGTAGCAGAGTCTGAGAAAGAAGGACAATAGAGACCTTCATGATGTCTGCCTATCTCTGAGCCTGTAGGATAAAATGTGAGTCATTATGGTTTGAAGGACGAGGTATAAAGACTCATGCAATAATATGAGTTATTTTAGAAAACTCTGGAACAAGTAGAACTTGGGGGTGTGAGCTATGATACAAAAGCAAAGAAAGATGGGAAGTATATAACAAAAAACTCCTACATAAAAATGTAGAAAGGCTTTAAATAAACAACTTAACACTATATCTTAAAGACTTAAAGACCAAACAAAGAACAAGCCAGACACAAAATTAGTGGAAGAAAAAAAATAATAAAGATCAGAACAGAAATGAATGAAATTGGCTTAAAAAATACAAGGCAAAACACATAAAAGTTGACTTTTTGAAAAGAAAATTAAAATTGACAAACCTTTAGCTAGGCTAACAAAAAAAAAAAAAAAGAAGAAGACTCAAATAAATGAAATCAAAGATTAAAAAGCAGACTGATAGCACAGAAATACACATGACCTTTAAAGACCATTATAAGTAGCTATTTGCCAATAAGCTGGAAAATTTAAAACAAATATATTCCTAGACACATACAACCTTTGATGATTGAAGCGTGAAGAAATTTAAAGCATCAACGGACCAATAGCAAGTTATGAGATAGAGACAGTAATAGTCTTCCTTCAAAGGATAGACCAGGACGTGATGGCTTCACTTCTGAATCCTGAAAAAAAAAAAAAAAAAAAAAAAAAAAAAAAAAAAAAAAAACTATGAGAATACATACTAATTCTACTCAAACTATTTCAATAAATCAAGGAGGGAGTACTTTCAAACTCATTCTATCAAAGCAATCATTCCCCTGATTTCAAAATCCAGACAAAGACTAAGAAAATAAAACTGCAGGCAAATTACTGATGAACATGGATGCAAAAATCTTCAACAAAATACTAGCAAACTGAGTTTAACATTTAAAAGATCATTCATCATGATCAAGTGGAATCACCCCAGAGATGCAAAGATGTTTCAACATATACAGAGAAACAAAAGTGAGACATGACATTGATAGAATAAAGGACAAAAAACACATCATCATTTCAATAGGTGCAGAAAAATGCAACAAATTTCAGTATCTCTTTGTGGTAAAAACTCTCAACAAACTAGGTATAAAAGGAACGTACGCCAAAACAATAAAGACCATGTATAACAAACTGCAGCAAGTTTCATATTAAATGTAAAAAAAGTGGAAAGCCTTTCTCTAAGACCTGGAATAAGACAAAAATTCCTGCTTACACCAGCTATTCAGTGGCCCTGAGAAAACTGGATACAGAAGAATGAAACTAGGCCTAGGACTTTCAAATCCCAGCCAGAGCAATTAGATAAGAGAAATAAATGGCATCAAATTGTAAAGGAATAAGTCAAATTTGTCCTCGTTAAAAAAATATATAATCTTATATTTAGAAAAATCCAAAGACTGACAAAAATTATTAGAACTAATAAGTTCGGTAAAATTGTATGGTAGAAAATCAACCTACAAAAATTAGTAGCATTTTCATATGCTAACAGCAAACAATCTGAAAACAAAATCAAGGAAGCAATCTTATTTACAATAGCTACAAAAAATACTTAGGAAAAAGATCTCTACAATGAAAACTATAAAAATGTGATGAAAAATAATTGAAGAGAACTTAAAAAGTAGAAATATATCCTATACTCATGGATTGAATCAACAGTTTTAAAATGTCTATACCAAAGGTTGTATACAGATTCAATGCCATCCCTCCAACATGCCAAAGACATTCTTCACAGAAATAGAAAACACTATCCTAAAATATATATGACATTACAAAAGATCCAGAATAACCAAGGCAACTCTGAGCAAAAAGAATAAAGCTGGAGGAATCACATTACCTGACTTCAAATTTTACTGTAAAGCTACAGTAACAAAAACATCATGGTACTGGCATAAAAACAGACACATGGAAAAATGAACAGAAAAGAAATCCTAGAAATAAATACACACATTAATTGCCAACCCATTTTCAACAAAGGCACTAAGAAAATACATTGGGAAAAGAAGAGTCTTCATTAAATGATGCTGGGAAAGCTGGATATGCATATACAGAAGAATGAAACTCGGCCCCTATCTCTCAACATATACAAAAGTGAACTCAAAATGGATTAAAAATTTAAATGTAAGCCCCAAAACTATAAAACTATTGAAAGAAAACGTTGGGAAAACACTTCAAGACATTGGTCTGGACTAAGATTTCTTGAGTAAAACCTCAAAGGAACAGGCAACCAAACAAAAATTGACAAAATAATCACATCAAGTTAAAAAACTTCTACACAACAAATGAAACAATCAACACATTGAAGAGACAATCTATAGAATGGGAGAAAATATCTACAACCTAATCATCTGACAAGGATTAATAACCAAAATATATAAGTAACTCAAACAACTAAGTAGCCAAAAAAACAAATAATTTGATAAATATTGGACAAAATATCTGAATATATATTTCTCAAAAAGAAGATATACAAATGGCCAAGAGGTATGTGAAAAAAAAAGCTCAACATCACTAATCATCAGGGATATGAAAATCAAAAGCACAATCATCTTACCCTAGTTAGAAGGACTTAATGCATATGATATATGCATGTTCAGTTTATCAAAAAAGACAAAAACAACAGATGCTGGTAAGGATGTGGAGAAAAAGAAACTCATACACGGTTAGTGAAATTATAAATTGGTACAACCATTATGGAAAACAGTGTGGAGGTTCATCAAAAAACTAAATGTAGAACCACCATATAAACCAGCATTCCTGCTGCTGGGTACATATTTAAAAGAAAGGAAATATCTACATTGAAGAGATATCTGCACTCTAGCATTTATTGTAGCATTATTCATGATAGCAAAGACATGGAATCAACCTAAGTTTTTATCAAGAGATGAATAGACAAAGAAAATGTGGAATGCATAAACAGTGGAATATTATTTCACTATAAAAAAGAATAAAATCCTGCCATTTGCAACAACATGGGTTGCACTGGAAGGCAATATGTTAAGTGAAGTAAGCCAAGCACAGAAAGACAAATATCACATGTTGTAACTCAGATGTGGGAACCAAAAAAAATGATGTCATGGAAATAGTGAATAGAATGGTTGTTACCAGACACTAGGAAATGTAGCAGAGAGAAAGGATAAAAATGGGTTGATCAATGGGTACAAAAATACTGTTAGACAGAAAGTATAAGATCTAGTGTTCAGTAACACAATAGAGCAACTATATTTAACAGTAACTTATGGTATATTTTAAAATAGTTAGAAGGGAAGATGTGAAATATTTCCAACACAAAGTAATGATAAATATTTGAGATAATGGATATCCCAATTGCCCAGATTTGATCATTACAAATTGTATGCTGGTGTTAAAATATCACATTGCCCCATAAGTATGTACAATGATTTGCCTCCATAAATATTAAAAATTAAAAAATTAAACATCAAAGAAAAGCATATTTTTTGAGCCAGATTCCTGTACTGCTGTGATACTCTGAAGTTGGTGGCTTTAGAATACTGAGCAATAAGAGGTTTCAATGTATGGTTGCTGAGGCTTCATAATTTGTGGAAATTGCTGAGTAATAGCAAAAGGAAGGTCAGGAAAGGAGAAGCACAGATTTCATGTAGTCAGTGATATGCTGATAAATGCCTAAAAACTGAATTTCGGGGAAAAAACAAAACCCTAGTTTGTAGCATTTGCCAATTTTCATTGTGTAAATGGTCCCATATGGGCAATTTCAAATTACCAACATGAAGTAGTTTGATACAGAGTTCAGAAGAGGTGAACACAAAAGGGTATGTGAATCAGTAAAAGCTGGCTCGAGTTGGATACACTCAGAAATACATTGTAAACATTTGTGGAAAGTGACTAAGTTTGAACAGTTTGGGTGTTTGGGCCATTGTAATTTGACCAAAAACAACAACTGGACTTTGGGCCAAATCTCAGTCACACTTAACTTAATATTGCTTGGCATAAAATGTAGTTTGCAGTGTTCTGAACCAATCCATCGGAACTTCAAGTCCTGTCAGCTCTATTTTTCTAAATACATCTTGGATCCCTCCTCCTGTCTGCTCATTAGTTCAACTCTCTGTTCCAAGCACTATTCTTGTCACTGGGAATATAATGATGAAAAAGACAGACAAGGCTACCATCCTTATCGTTTATTGCTTCAACTATGGCAAACCTCCTGATTTGTTTCACTCTAT
The DNA here is from genome assembly GCF_043159975.1 of Macaca nemestrina. Lineage (NCBI taxonomy): Eukaryota > Metazoa > Chordata > Mammalia > Primates > Cercopithecidae > Macaca > Macaca nemestrina. The sequence continues at coordinate 79,830,714 of NC_092128.1, read as the reverse complement.
CTGGTGTCTCCGTTCTTACACTGTGGCCAGACTATTTTTCCCAGACTACAAAAATGATGGCATCGTTCTCTCAATTATATTCCACAAAATCTCTCAATATTAACCCTTACCTGTCATATACCAATATCAATCCCTACCTACTCTTCACTACCAGAGCCATGCTTAATCTCTTGTCATTTTCTGAACATGTAACTTCAACTTTCTTGCTTTTGCACGTCCTTTCTGCCATAGTATATCTTTCCCATCTCGCCCTAGAAAAAAAAATCTCTTGTTATGGTTCAGTGTCAAGCAAAAGGATTACCTCCTCTGTAAAACTTTATTTGACTCTTCCCAGAAATTTCAAGCTTTTCTTTCCCCATCCCTGCATTCCCATAGTGTCCTTTCTAAGCAATTATTGTTTTTGTTGAAAAAGGCCACTACATATGACTACCTAGAGTGTGTAGTGCACAGTCTCAGGGGACTTCATTCAGAGAAGATTATATATTATGATTAAAGAGTCGCATTAATAATGTATATAAATGGTGCCCCCTGAAGCTTTGTAATACAGCAAACTTGATATGGTATTTTCCCATGATGCCTCACTTACAGAACCTGCCTTAGATTGCCCGAAATTGAATTTTTGCTGAAATAACTTATTAAATCCAAGGAAGTAGTGCTTACCAGCCAATATGAATATGTACTCTTAATGATGTCGCCACTCATGGCCATTGGGATTGATTTGCAACTAGACTATAATCTACACATATACAAGCTCTTAATTTGAAGTATTTCAGTTATTAAAAATGACCATTTTTCAGTAGATTATACTTTGTCGGTGCTGTATTTGCTTTCACCTCTCTCTCTCTCTCATATATATATATATATATATGCCAAATTACATATATATATTTTAAAATGGCATGTTGTTAAACTACTCCATGTTCTTAGAAATTTTCATATAGCAACAAAGAATAGTCTCTGATGAAGCTTTGATTCACAATTAATTAGTTCAGCAAAAGGTTTTGTTTTTGGCTTTGTCCCTTCAGTAAATTGTGAAATGACACATATTTTCATTCGCTCAGCACAGCTGGCTTTCATGAAAAGAGCATTTGCCCTCAGAATAGTTTAAAGCAAATGCAGGATAGTTTTATTTGTAAAAGAAGAAAACCATGGTGCAAAGCAGGTGGCTTAAGTTATGGACATATTACCATTTCCATACTATTATCTTAAGAAATCTTTTTTCAAGCAGGTTTCCCTTGTTCACCAGTTGATAAACCTATAACAAAAGATAAATATGCAAAATTATGTAATATCATATTATTCTTTGAGATGCAAATTTTTATACAGTACACTAAGACTATTCTATACTACATTATCAGATAATTATTCTAATCAAGGATATTAATTTGTTCTGTTGGAAAAAATATGGTAGTTTAGTGAATATTAATTTCTCAATGAGTTTTAAATCTGATTTGAATACATGTTTGACACATATAAATATTTTAAATCCATAGACTTTCTTGAGATATGACTCATAACTTTATATAAAATTAGCATTTTTCCTCAAATATGTTTTATATTTTGCTGTTATTTCTATTAAAACATGAACCTAAGATTTTACCATCATAATTTCATTGTACCATATAATTTTAAGAAACGTTTAGATACATGAAAAATTTTGTGTGGGTGTGAAGATATCTTTCTACTGAAATAAACTAAAAATACCTTTTGAGATCTATAATTTTCCAAAAGATTTGAATAGTAATCACATAAGGATTTGTTATTTCATGCTAATAATATGTATCATCATCTTACCAGGCCATTGTTTTTCATGTATGTTTACTATATTTCAGTGTTCATGTACTGTTCTAATATTTAGCATTATTACATTTCAGTTCACTCAGGTTTAATGTTTAGAATATTACTGAGTGTTATTTTATACACCATTTATGCCCTTCTTAGTGCAGACAGATGTAAGAAAACATCCATGTTAATGCAGCATAGAAAATTGATTTTTTTTTGTATTCATACTGCAATAAATTAGAAAGAGTGAACACTAAAAGTTTATCAAATAAAATTTAACCATACTTTAAGGAATAGCCAAATATTACTTAGGATTTTTAAATGATTCATTTTCATTTTGATATTAATTATTTATAGAACAACATAAAATGTTATTAATTTGACAGGTAGCTTGATAAAATTGTCAACCTATATTTTTTAAAAAGGATATGGCCTGGGATTGTTGGTCTTGCCAAATATGAATAAATTCATTCAACAAGCTTTCATTGCGTATCTTCCTGTGCAGCCATTCAGCAAGATCAGGTTCTACAGCTGAGGACACTTCACAACATGCTAAACTTACTGCTGGCATCTACATGACCAAGAGAAAATGCTGCAGTAGGAGGGTCTTCCCCTGTGGCATCACCAAAAGGGGATTGGAAAAGGCATTGTAAGTGTCAAGGTCTTTGACTTACAGCTTCCTGATATCAGTCTGCTTATGTGATAGTATACTTGTTTCTTTTGCCAAGAGTCCTTCCAAATTTTCCATACCAAATTCTTGATCATTCTTTTAGCGATTCAAATTTAATGTCCCACCTTTATTTCATCATGTCATAGAAAAACACAAATAACACCTCTGCATATCTGTAAGATGGTAGTAGGAATATATAAATATTTATCATTTATCCCCCTCAACAGAAGGACTTCTCTGTCATACGAAAACAAGTAAATCAATCCTCAACCCCCTTTCAGGTCAGAGAAGTCATTGATATTTCCTTTAGTATCAATTAGTCATCTAATTCCTTTAGTAATTTGGTAGCACCACCTTGAGAAAATGACTTCAATTACTGGCCACTCTCATTAAAGTGTGCACATCTAATTTTTGATAAGAATTTCAGTGTAACCTTAGGAGAACCTAACAAGTTCTATTTGAGCAGAGAGACTTGTTCTGTGTCAGAGGTGGAAGGTGGGAAGCTTTTGGATGGAACTGCCACGTGATTGGCCTAACTGAACCTGAAATTTGGGGCAGATTGCACTGAGCTGAGTGATAAGAGCTGTACTTTCCTACAGTTTTGTAGGCCAGGCCTAATTTTAAACTAACAGCATGATGTGTTTTGAAAATATTTGTCTGACACGGTATTTAGAAATGTGTTCCCATAATACGGCGAGATTTTCTTTTACTCTGAATAGAGTTTCCTACTAAAGAAGTATTTTGGATGAAAACTATATCCAATCTGTTAAGAGATTACATATTTACACTTAGCCAGCAAATGTAAAACTGCGTGTGAAAAACAAGTGTCATTCAAAGTGGACCAGGCTTTTTAGGCAGAATGAGTGAGTTGTTTCAAAATCATTCATCTTCAGGTTTAAACAGAGAAACATTTACCTGACAGAAAATTTGCTTACATAGGTTCACATTTATCTCTATATTTATCTTCATGGATATATGTCCTTTGCTATATCTATGAACCTAAATGAATTATAACATGATGAAACTCTAGTAAACTTGAAGTTCTAGGCATGAAGATAAAGCAGAATCTCTTCTTAAAATACACGCTTTGGGCCACTCTCTATAAGACATGTCAAAAATATCTTCTTGTATATGTTTCTAATTAATTAAAAAATCAATAATTCTACCAAAATAGAGGCCGGGAGCGGTGGCTCAAGCCTGTAATACCAGCACTTTGGGAGGCCGAGACGGGTGGATCACGAGGTCAGGAGATCGAGACCATCCTGGCTAACACGGTGAAACCCCGTCTCTACTAAAAATACAAAAAAAAAAAAAAAAAAAAAAAAATAGCCAGGCGAGGTGGCGGGCGCCTGTAGTCCTAGCTACTCGGGAGGCTGAGGCAGGAGAATGGCGTGAACCCGGGAGGCGGAGCTTGCAGTGAGCTGAGATCCGGCCACTGCACTTCAGCCTGGGCGACAGAGCGAGACTCCGTCTCAAAAAAAAAAAAAAAATAATAATAATAATAATTCTACCAAAATAATTACATTTAGCAATAACAAATACTTCTCAATCAATAGATAGATTTGTATGTATGCCTATGTATATTTATTTGTGTGTATGTATATAATTTATACTAATACATACATTTGCTTAGGTATACATTTACATATATATAAATTCTGTGCTGTGTACCCAACTAAAGATATTTTGAATTCTAAAACTCTTGTTGAGAATTAAATAAGTTTATTTGATTATTTTACATTTGAAGATTTTTTAAACCCACACATAATTGATGTATCATATTGATCATCACTAAAACCCATGGAATTTAAACATGTGTGTGGGAGGGGTGGTGAATGTGAATGTGAATGTGTATACAATCTTGGCAAATTTTATGACCTTTTCAAAATAGCACTTTGTCTCTACTATTTATGTATATCCATTGAGTAACAAAATGGGAGAACAGCAGATAATTATTGTTTAACTTAACTAAAATAACTTGGTATTTAAACAGAATAAGACAATAAAGTAAGAATCAAAGAGAGTGATATGGTTTGAGTATGTGTCCTGCCCAAATCTCATGTTCAATTGTCATGCTCAGTGTTGGAGGTAAGGGCTGGTGGGAGGTGATTGGATCATGGGGGCAGTTTCTCATGAATGGTTTACCATCATTCCTTGGTGCTGTTCTCATGATAATAAATTTTCATGAGATCTGGTTGGTTAAAAGTGTGTGGCACATCCCCCCATCTCTCTCCTTCCTTCTCTGGCCATGTGAATATCTAGCTCCGCCTTTGCCTTCCACCATGATTGTTCGTTTCCTGAGGACTTCTCAGAAGCTGAGTAGTTGCCAGCATCATGCTTCCTATATACCCTGCAGAACTGTGAGACAATTAAGCCTCTTTCTTTATAAACTGCCCGTCGGAGATATTTCTTTATAGCAGTGCAAGAACTGACTGATACAGATGGTATGTCAATGATA